>NC_088415.1:93329970-93527186 GCF_034236695.1 Oncorhynchus nerka
CCTAGACCTTCTGTCTGAGGACCAACTAGGTTCACCCAGCGCACCCTAGACCTTCTGTCTGAGGACCAACTAGGTTCACCCAGCGCACCCTAGACCTTCTGTCTGAGGACCAACTAGGTTCACCCAGCGCACCCTAGACCTTCTGTCTGAGGACCAACTAGGTTCACCCTGCGCACCCTAGACCTTCTGTCTGAGGACCAACTAGGTTCACCCAGCGCACCCTATACCTTCTGTCTGAGGACCAACTAGGTTCACCCAGCGCACCCTAGACCTTCTGTCTGAGGACCAACTAGGTTCACCCAGCGCACCCTAGACCTTCTGTCTGAGGACCAACTAGGTTCACCCAGCGCACCCTAGACCTTCTGTCTGAGGACCAACTAGGTTCACGCAGCCACAAAATAATACACACAGGCACAAACGACCTGAGAGCACAGTTGGAAAGGGAGTGATTGAAAAAGCTTCTTCTACTTTCCCCAGTGGTTATCGCCACCCTGCTACCACGAAAAGACTTCCACCCTGCCACAATACAGCGGGTAAACGCAAGTATTTCCCGTGACTGTGCCTCAAAACCAAATGTTTTCCTGGCCCAAGGACATCGCCCTCAAACATATCCCCAACACTTCACACGGGAGCAACAGACCAACAGACACCCAGACCAGCGAGACACTCTCCCAGACCTGCCAACCCCCCCCCCCCCCCCCCGGACCTACACATAGAGGACCCACGCCGAGAGGACCTACATCCAACACCACCAGCCACATCCACACCCCAACCCCAAACAATCAATACCCCCCCAAACCAACCACGCCCATTCCCCATTTAGGCCCCTCAGATCAGACCTATGCCCCTCCTGCTGATCCCATGCCCCCCACTCCCACAAAGAGGGCCTCAACATGAAAGTCACACATACGCCCAGGCAGTGAGTAGGCAAACAGACCCAACCCCCACTCTCACACACACCCTTACACTAGCCCAAGCCAATGGCATGTACCAGATACTCAGCAGGCTCTGCTCACACTTATTGGTCTGAGGCCAAACCACACAACCAACAACATTGGACACTTTATGGAACACAAAGCCTACCTGAACAGAGCAATACTCAACCATGAGGCATCAAAGCCAAAGGAACTGAATAATATTAAGAACTTCATAGATGGAAGGAAATCAGTGTGGAAATCTAACAAAAAACAATTAGGCAACAACAAATTGAATCCCTTTTAGACAATTTCCTGGGTAAAACGTCCCACTGCAATAGTGAAGGTGTAAACTTGGCAGTAGAAAATCTTAACAGTATATTTGACCTCTCAGTTTCCCTATCAAATCTAAAAATCTCAAATAGAAAACCGAAGAAAATGAACAACAATGACAAATGGTTTGATGAAGAATGCATGGTGAATCACTAAAACAATACAGAAATACACTATGGAAAAAGAAGGAACAGCACGTCAGAAATCAGCTCAATGTAATTGAATAATCCATAGAATCTAACAACTTCTGGGAACATTGAAAAACACTAAAACAACAACACAAAGAGTTATCTATCCAAAACGGAGATATATGGATAAACCACTTCAATCTTTTTGGCTCTATAACAAAGAACAAAGAACAAACAGCAAAAACATATACATGATCAAATACAAATCTTAGAATCAACTATTAAAGATGACCAGAACCCACTGGATTCTCCAATTACATTGAATGAACTACAGGCCAAAATTACAACCCCTCCAACCCAAAAAGGCCTGTGGTGTTGATGGTTTCCACAATGAAATGATCACATATACAGACAACCATTTCCAATTGGCTAAACTCTTTAACATCATCCTTAGCCTCTTCCCCAATATTTAAAATGAAGGACCAGTAGTGTAACATTTTTAAGTAAAAAAACTTTAAATTACTACTTAACTTGTTTTTTGGGGTATCTGTACTTTACTATTTATATATTTTAAAACTTTTACTTTTACTCCACTACATTCCTAAAGAAAATAATGTACTTTTTACTCCATACATTTTCCCTGACACCCAAAAGTACATTTTGAATGCTTAGCAGAACAGAACATGGTCCAATTCACACACTTATCAAGAGACCATCCCTGGTCATCTCTCGTTTGTAAATTAGTGTTGAACTGTGACCCTGGCTATCCAGGGTAAACTCCCATATCTACTGGGTGAAATACCACAGTGTGCCATCACAGCAGCAAGATTGATGACCTGTTGCCACAAGAAAAAGGCAACCAGTGAAGAACAAACACCATTGTAAATACAACCCATATTTATGTTGATTTATTTTCCCTTTTGTACTTTAACCATTTGCACATCGTTACGACACTGTATATAGACATAATATGACATTTGAAATGTCTTTATTCTTTTGGAACTTCTGTGAGTGTAATGTATACTGTTCATACTGTTTATTTCACTTTTGTTTATTGTCTATTGGCACGTTTCCCATGCCAATAAAGCCCCTTAAATTGAATTGAACATTGAATTGATAGAGAGAGGGGGAGGTCTGGGCCAGAGTGGCAGACTCTGATTGGACAGAATGTCTTACAGATGATGGCTCTCTCTCTACCTCTATATCAGGAATCTGATACGTGGAAAAACCAGAGGTGCCGGGGAACAAGGGCTGATGGCTGAGCGGGCCCTGGTCAACAGTAGTACACTATAGGGAATAGGGTGCCATTTGGGACGCATGAGAGCATGGTTTGGGACGCAGCCCAGAGCATGGTTTGGGACGCAGCCCAGAGCATGGTTTGGGACGCAACCCAGAGCATGGTTTGGGATGCAGACTAGAGCATGGTTTGGGATGCAGACTAGAGCATGGTTTGGGATGCAGACTAGAGCATGGTTTGGGATGCAGACTAGAGCATGGTTTGGGACGCAGCCCAGAGCATGGTTTGGGATGCAGACTAGAGCATGGTTTGGGACGCAGCCCAGAGCATGGTTTGGGATGCAGACTAGAGCATGGTTTGGGACGCAGCCCAGAGCATGGTTTGGGACGCAGACCAGAGCATGGTTTGCGATGCAGACTAGAGCATGGTTTGGGATGCAGACTAGAGCATGGTTTGGGATGCAGACTAGAGCATGGTTTGGGACACAGCCCAGAGCATGGTTTGCGATGCAGACTAGAGCATGGTTTGGGACGCAACCCAGAGCATGGTTTGGGACGCAGCCCAGAGCATGGTTTGCGATGCAGACTAGAGCATGGTTTGCGATGCAGACTAGAGCATGGTTTGCGATGCAGACTAGAGCATGGTTTGCGATGCAGACTAGAGCATGGTTTGCGATGCAGACTAAAGCATGGTTTGGGATGCAGACTAGAGCATGGTTTGGGACGCAGCCTAGAGCATGGTTTGGGATGCAGACTAGAGCATGGTTTGCGATGCAGACTAGAGCATGGTTTGGGATGCAGACTAGAGTATGGTTTGGGATGCAGACTAGAGCATGGTTTGGGATGCAGACTAGAGCATGGTTTGAGATGCAGACTAGAGCATGGTTTGGGATGCAGCCCAGAGCATGGTTTGTGATGCAGACTAGAGCATGGTTTGGGACGCAGCCCAGAGCATGGTTTGGGATGGAAGGTAGTGTGCTAGTGCTCTGTCCTTCACTACTGCTGTTGATGGACACAGAGTGCCATAATGAAACAGCTCTCCACTCTTGAGTATCAAAACACTGTAATGGTAGAACAGGACACAATCAATGGCTATCCTCTTGTCCTGTCTCTCCCTGTCCTCCCATCAGATCTGCCTTCCTCGCTTGCTGCCTAGCGCAATCAAGGTGAGAGCCTCTGGTTGGTACTTCACTGGTCTGTAACATACAGTAACATACATGCTCATGTGCATCAATCTCCCTGGTATAATGGTAATAGTCACTACCTGGAATGTACAAAGTCGGGGACAGGGTTGTGGACGCTGAAAGAGGCTGCGTCTAGGTCTCTAGAGATCTCCACGTTATCTCCGGCCATGAGACGGACAGCTGCCTTGTTTTCCTCTTCAAATATACTCTTCTGGAGTGAGGCGCAGAGGAGGAGCATGAAGTCATCTATAGAGGAGAGGAGAGGAGAGGAAATGAGAAGAGAGGAGAGGATTTATATTAGCTTCATAGCAATTTAATAGCTAACCAAAATGTAGATAGAGACTGAGGCAATATAACCCATTCTATCCAACCCTGTCCATACCAGTCCCATTCTATCCAACCCTGTCCATACCGGTCCCATTCTATCCAACCCTGTTCATTCTATCCAACCCTGTCCATTCTATCCAACCCTGTCCATTCTATCCCATTCTATCCAACCCTGTCCATACCGGTCCCATTCTATCCAACCCTGTCCATACCGATCCCATTCTATCCAACCCTGTCCATTCTATCCCATTCTATCCAACCCTGTCCATTCTATCCAACCCTGTCCATTCTATCCAACCCTGTCCATTCTATCCCATTCTATCCAACCCTGTCCATTCTATCCAACCCTGTCCATACCGATCCCATTCTATCCAACCCTGTCCATTCTATCCCATTCTATCCAACCCTGTCCATTCTATCCAACCCTGTCCATACTGATCCCATTCTATCCAACCCTGTCCATACTGATCCCATTCTATCCAACCCTGTCCATACCGGTCCCATTCTATCCAACCCTGTCCATACCGGTCCCATTCTATCCAACCCTGTCCATACCGGTCCCATTCCATCCAACCCTGTCCATACCGGTCCCATTCTATCCAACCCTGTCCATCCCGATCCCATTCTATCCAACCCTGTCCATACCGATCCCATTCTATCCAACCCTGTCCATACCGATCCCATTCTATCCAACCCTGTCCATACCGGTCCCATTCTATCCAACCCTGTCCATTCTATCCAACCCTGTCCATACCGATCCCATTCTATCCAACCCTGTCCATACCGATCCCATTCTATCCAACCCTGTCCATACCGGTCCCATTCTATCCAACCCTGTCCATCCTGATCCCATTCTATCCAACCCTGTCCATACCGGTCCCATTCTATCCAACCCTGTCCATACCGATCCCATTCTATCCAACCCTGTCCATACCGGTCCCATTCTATCCAACCCTGTCCATACCGATCCCATTCTATCCAACCCTGTCCATACCGATCCCATTCTATCCAACCCTGTCCATACCGATCCCTAATACACCGACAGAGCAATATGATACGTACAGACGAGAAAGATTGGGTTGGGGTTGGTGTGGAAGTCAGGTAAATAAAGCCACTTGATGACGTTGGAGTCCATTGTAGAGTTAGGGAACCTCCATGGGTAGTCTGAAGGGATAGAGAGCAACAACAACAACATCAATGGAAAAATCATCAACACAGAAAATCACCTACATTTCATAATGAAGCTCAATTTCAACAAGCACGTAATACATAATAATGATACTAATTAGAAGAAGAAGAAGATGAACTGTTTGTATATACAAGTAACAAAGTGCTTCACATCATTGGGGCGACAGGCTAGCCTAGTGGTTAGAGTGTAGAGGCGGCAGGGTAGCCTAGTGGTTAGAGTGTAGAGGCGGCAGGGTAGCCTAGTGGTTAGAGTGTAGAGGCGGCAGGCTAGCCTAGTGGTTAGAGTGTTGAGGCGGCAGGGTAGCCTAGTGGTTAGAGTGTAGAGGCGGCAGGGTAGCCTAGTGGTTAGAGTGTAGAGGCGGCAGGGTAGCCTAGTGGTTAGAGTGTAGAAGCGGCAGGGTAGCCTAGTGGTTAGAGTGTTGGACTAGTAATCGGAAGTTTGCAAGTTCAAACCCCCGAGCTGACAAGGTACAAATCTGTCATCCTGCCACTGTTCCTTGGCCGTCATTGAAAATAAGAATTTGTTCTTAACTGACTTGCCTGGTTAAATAAAGGTAAAGGAAAATTTTTAAATAATAAAACAAGTACTAACCAAGAAACAAAGACAGCTGGAAGGAGAATATATATTTTTTATCATTCATTAAACGCCACTTTATTAAAGTGTGTCTTCAACAGGAATTTAAAAAGAGGCACTGAATCTGATTGTACTCTGGCAGACCATTCCACAGTCTAGGACCCTAATGACAAATTCCCAGTCTCCTTTAGTTTTCAACCTTGACTTTGGAACGGACAACAGTACCCTGCCAGAGGATCCAGAGCATCCTGGCTCGTAGTAGAGATAAAAGATCTGAGATATAGGATGGGGCAGAATCAAGCCTTAAACGTGAATCATAACATTTTAAAATGTACCTAAAAGTGACTAGAAGTCAGTGTAGAGAAGCTAGAATATGTGTGGTATGTTTACATTTCCTGGTACCTGTTAAAAGCCGAGCTGCAGCGTTTTGAACTGACTGTAGGAGTTGGAGTGATTTCTGACTCAGACGACGATACAAAGAGGTACAGTCATCTAGGCGTGAGGAAATAAAAGCCCGTATAACTTTCTCCAGATCAGTGACTGGAATAAAAGACGTGACTTCTGCTGTATTTCTTGGATGATAAAAGCAGGACTGGACAACCTTCTTTACATGCAGCTCCAGGTTTAGGTCAGGGTCAAAGAAGACGCCAAGGTTTCTGGACTTTACATTGGTGGGGAAAGTTCTGAGCTGGAGAAAACTGTCAGACATCTAACATTTGATGTCAGCAAGACACTAGTGAAGGGTAGCTATGCTAGCTTGGTCACTGGTGAAGGGTAGCTATGCTAGCTTGGTCACTGGTGAAGGGTAGCTACGCTAGCTTGGTCACTGGTGAACGGTAGCTACGCTAGCTTGGTTAATGGGGAAGGGTAGCTACGCTAGCTTGGTCACTGGTGAACGGTAGCTACGCTAGCTTGGTCACTGGTGAAGGGTAGCTACGCTAGCTTGGTCACTGGTGAACGGTAGCTACGCTAGCTTGGTCACTGGTGAAGGGTAGCTACGCTAGCTTGGTCACTGGTGAACGGCAGCTACGCTAGCTTGGTCACTGGTGAACGGTAGCTACGCTAGCTTGGTCACTGGTGAACGGTAGCTACGCTAGCTTGGTCACTGGTGAATGGTAGCTACGCTAGCTTGGTCACTGGTGAATGGTAGCTACGCTAGCTTTGTCAATGGTGAAGGGTACTTCCGCATAGCAGTGAAACTGAATGTTATAAATGACAGATTATGGTCAAACATTTTGAGAATAACACAAATATTAATTTTCACAAAGTCTGCTGCCTCTGTTTGTATGATGGCAATTTGCATATACTCCAGAATGTTATGAAGAGTGATCAGATTAATTTAAATTAATTGCAAAGTCCCTCTTTGCCATGCAAATGAACTGAATCCCCAAAAAACATTTCCACTGCATTTCAGCCCTGCCACAAAAGGACCAGCTGACATCATGTCAGGGATTCTCTCGTTAACACAGGTGTGAGTGTTGACGAGGACAAGGCTGGAGATCACTCTGTCATGCTGATTGAGTTCGAATAACAGACTGGAAGCTTCAAAAGGAGGGTGGTGCTTGGAATCATTGTTCTTCCTCTGTCAACCATGGTACTTGCAAGGAAACACGTGCCGTCATCATTAATTTGCACAAAAAGGGCTTCACAGGCATGGATATTGCTGCCAGTAAGATTGCACCTAAATCAACCATTTATCGGATCATCAAGAACTTCAAGGAGAGCGGTTCAATTGTTGTGAAGAAGGCGTCATGGCGCCCAAGAAAGTCCAGCAAGCGCCAGGACCGTCTCCTAAAGTTGATTCAGCTGCGGGATCGGGGCACCACCAGTACAGAGCTGCTCAGGAATGGCAGCAGGCAGGTGTGAGTGTATCTGCACGCACAGTGAGGCGAAGACTGTCGGAGGATGGCCTGGTGTCAAGAAGGGCAGGAAAGAAGTCACTTCTCTCCAGGATATTCTGCAAAGGGTACTGGGATTGGACTGCTGAGGACTGGGGTAAAGTCATTTTCTCTGATGAATCCCCTGTCCAATTGTTTTGGGGCATCCGGTGATCTCGCCATCACGGTTGACAACTCCATTGTGTCCTCCTCCCAGAGCGCTAAGAACCTTGGCGTGATCCTGGACAACACCCTGTCGTTCTCAACTAACATCAAGGCGGTGGCCCGTTCCTGTAGGTTCATGCTCTACAACATCCGCAGAGTACGACCCTGCCTCACACAGGAAGCGGCGCAGGTCCTAATCCAGGCACTTGTCATCTCCCGTCTGGATTACTGCAACTCGCTGTTGGCTGGGCTCCCTGCCTGTGCCATTAAACCCCTACAACTCATCCAGAACGCCGCAGCCCGTCTGGTGTTCAACCTTCCCAAGTTCTCTCACGTCACCCCGCTCCTCCGCTCTCTCCACTGGCTTCCAGTTGAAGCCGCATCCGCTACAAGACCATGGTGCTTGCCTACGGAGCTGTGAGGGAACGGCACCTCAGTACCTCCAGGCTCTGATCAGGCCCTACACCCAAACAAGGGCACTGCGTTCATCCACCTCTTCTGGCCTGCTCGCCTCCCTACCACTGAGGAAGTACAGTGCCCGCGCAGCCCAGTCAAAACTGTTCGCTGCTCTGGCCCCCCAATGGTGGAACAAACTCCCTCACGACGCCAGGACAGCGGAGTCAATCACCACCTTCCGGAGACACCTGAAACCCCACCTCTTTAAGGAATACCTAGGATAGGATAAAGTAATCCTTCTCACCCCCCTTAAAAGATTTAGATGCACTATTGTAAAGTGGCTGTTCCACTGGATGTCTTAAGGTGAACGCACCAATTTGTAAGTCGCTCTGGATAAGAGCGTCTGCTAAATGACTTAAATGTAAATGTAAGCTTGTCCAGAGAAGACAAGGTGAGCGCTACCATCAGTCCTGTGTCATGCCAAAAGTAAAGCGTCCTGAGACCATTCATGTGTGGGGTTGCTTCTCAGCCAAGGGAGTGGGCTCACTCACATTTTTGCCTAAGAACACAGCCATGAATAAAGAATACAGGTACCAACACATCCTCCGAGAGCAACTTCTCTCAACCACCCAGGAACAGTTTGGTGACGAACAATGCCTGCTGTGGCACGATGGAGCACCTTGACATAAGACAATATTGATAACTAAGTGGCTCGGGGAACAAAACATCGATATTTTGGGTCCATGGCCAGGAAACTCCCCAGACCTTAATCCCATTGAGAACTTGTGGTCAATCCTCAAGAGGCAGGTGGACAAACAAAAACCCACAAATTCTGACAAACTCCAAACATTGATTACGCAAGAATGGGCTGCCATCAGTCAGGATGTGGCCCAGAAGTTAATTGGCAGCATGCCAGGGCGGATTGCAGAGGTCTTGAAAAAGAAGGGTCAACACTGCAAATATTGACTCTTTGCATCAACTTCAAGTAATTGTCAATAAACGCCTTTGTAATTATACTTCAGTATTCCGTAGTAACATCTGACAAAAATATCTAAAGACACTGAAGCAGCAAACTTTGTGAAAATTAATATTTGTGTCATTCTCAAAACTTTTGGCCATGACTGTACAGGAAAAAAGGATGGTGCCAGAATTGACCCCTGGTTGACACCATAGTGAATAGATTCTGGGGGCTATACTGAACCACCCATGAGAAACGTCTGCCACGTAGCTACGAGCTGAACCGGTTCGAGGGCAACGCCAGAGATTCCCACCCACCTCTCCAGCTGGTCAACAAAGAGGTTATGATCAATAAGTAATAAGATATTGATCTCAAATACAATTAAGCAGCTTTTTGCTATTATCACAAATAGAAACTCCACAGTCCCAATAATCCAGAGGAAACCAGGTAAGGTTGTCCACTCTCGCTGCTTCTTCTGATTTGTAGTTCTTCTGGCACTGAGGTCCAGAAGAACTACAACAGACTTTTCAACAGCACCCGGTAACCAACAGAAGGTCCTTACTGAATTTCAAATAGAAACTCCACAGTCCCAACAATCCAGAGGAAACCAGGTAAGGTTGTCCACTCTCGCTGCTTCTTCTGATTTGTAGTTCTTCTGGCACTGAGGTCCAGAAGAACTACAACAGACTTTTCAACAGCACCCGTTAACCAACAGAAGGTCCTTACTGAATTTCAAATAAAACAGTTTCCGTGAAGTGAGCGGAAGCCCGACTTGAATTTTCTAAATAATACAGACACGCACACACCCTTACCTTTACAGGCTGCAGGTGGTGTCCCGATGCAGACAAAGTACTGCCAGGTTAGCAGACAGGCCAGGAAACAACAGTATTTAGGCCAGATCTCAGCTATAGCTTTCCTCCTACGTCTGTACATCACGGCTATCAGAGAGAAGCCATGCAGCACAGCATAGAAGTCCATACGCTGGCCAATCACATTCACCGCCAGTAGGAAGCATGTCTAGAGCGAGCAGGGAGAGGAAAGAGAGGGAGAGAGAGCGAGACAACGAGAGGGGGGGAGACAGAGAAAGGAAAGAGAGAAAATGTGGAAAAGAAAGAGATTCAGAGAGAGACAGAGAGAGACAGAAAGAGAGAGAGAGAGATTAGTGATTGTGACATGACATAGATGTCATTCTCAAATACAATAGCAACGTTTTGCTTTTATTACAAATAGACAAGACACAACCCATGTGATCTCTCTGAATATAATGGTTTCTGCCTACCTCCAGCCCAAACTTGTAGAAGAAGTAGTTGATGAAGTACTTGGCGCAGTTGCCAATGCCATTGTCGAGGTGTTGCCGCGTGATGTCATGGAAGATGATGCGAGCGGCGGGCGCGGTGAGCTTGTTCCTCAGTCTGTAGTACTGCTGGTGACGGTAGATGGTCACCTCAAACACCAGCATGGCCAACATCAGCAGGTTGTTCTGGATGAGGAGAGGAGACGAGAGGAGAGGAGAGGAGCGGAGAGGAGAGGAGAGGAAATGAGAGGAGAGGAGAGGAGAGGAAATGAGAGGAGAGGAAATGAGATGAGAGGAGAGGAGATGAGGAGAGGAGAGGAGAGGAGAGGAGAGGAGGAGAGGAGATATAGAATAGAATAGATCCCTTTTGACCAATTGTTATTTTTGCTGTCACTGTACTGACTCAGTTCATAGAGGTAGATGTTATAACCCTGACTCAGTTCATAGAGGTAGATGTTATAACCCTGACTCAGTTCATAGAGGTAGATGTTATAACCCTGACTCAGTTCATAGAGGTAGATGTTATAACCCTGACTCAGTTCATAGAGGTAGATGTTATAACCCTGACTCAGTTCATAGAGGTAGATGTTATAACCCTGACTCAGTTCATAGAGGTAGATGTTATAACCCTGACTCAGTTCATAGAGGTAGATGTTATAACCCTGACTCAGTTCATAGAGGTAGATGGTATAACCCTGACTCAGTTTATAGAGGTAGATGTTATAACCCTGACTCAGTTCATAGAGGTAGATGTTATAACCCTGACTCAGTTCATAGAGGGAGATGTTATAACCCCTGACTCAGATGAGGTTATAACCCTGACTCAGTTCATAGAGATGTAGATGTTATAAGGTAGATGTTATAACCCTGACTCAGTTCATAGAGGGAGATGTTATAACCCTGACTCAGTTCATAGAGTTAGATGTTCAGTATAAACCTGACTCAGTTCATAGAGGGAGATGTTATAACCCTGACTCAGTTCATAGAGGTAGATGCTATAACCCTGACTCAGTTCATAGAGGTAGATGTTATAACCCTGACTCAGTTCATAGAGGTAGATGTTATAACCCTGACTCAGTTCATAGAGGTAGATGTTATAACCCTGACTCAGTTCATAGAGGTAGATGTTCAGTATAACCCTGACTCAGTTCATAGAGGTGTTATAACTGACAGTTTATAGAGGTAGATGTTATAACCCTGATGTTCAGTATAACCCTGACTCAGTTTATAGAGTTAGATGTTATAACCCTGACTCAGTTCATAGAGTTAGATGTTATAACCCTGACTCAGTTCATAGAGGTAGATGTTATAACCCTGACTCAGTTCATAGAGGTAGATGTTATAACCCTGACTCAGTTCATAGAGTTAGATGTTCAGTATAAACCTGACTCAGTTCATAGAGGGAGATGTTATAACCCTGACTCAGTTCATAGAGGTAGATGCTATAACCCTGACTCAGTTCATAGAGGTAGATGTTATAACCCTGACTCAGTTCATAGAGGTAGATGTTATAACCCTGACTCAGTTCATAGAGGTAGATGTTATAACCCTGACTCAGTTCATAGAGGTAGATGTTCAGTATAACCCTGACTCAGTTCATAGAGGTAGATGTTCAGTATAACCCTGACTCAGTTTATAGAGTTAGATGTTATAACCCTGACTCAGTTCATAGAGTTAGATGTTATAACCCTGACTCAGTTCATAGAGGTAGATGTTATAACCCTGACTCAGTTCATAGAGGTAGATGTTATAACCCTGACTCAGTTCATAGCGGTAGATGTTATAACCCTGACTCAGTTTATAGAGGTAGATGTTATAACCCTGACTCAGTTCATAGAGGTAGATGTTATAACCCTGACTCAGTTCATAGAGGTAGATGTTATAACCCTGACTCAGTTCATAGCGGTAGATGTTATAACCCTGACTCAGTTCATAGAGGTAGATGTTATAACCCTGACTCAGTTCATAGAGGTAGATGTTATAACCCTGACTCAGTTCATAGAGGTAGATGTTATAACCCTGACTCAGTTCATAGAGGGAGATGTTATAACCCTGACTCAGTTCATAGAGTTAGATGTTCAGTATAAACCTGACTCAGTTCATAGAGGGAGATGTTATAACCCTGACTCAGTTCATAGAGGTAGATGTTATAACCCTGACTCAGTTCATAGAGGTAGATGTTATAACCCTGACTCAGTTCATAGAGGTAGATGCTCATTCATAGAGGTAGATGTTATAACCCTGACTCAGTTCATAGAGGTAGATGTTCCCTGACTCAGTTCATAACCCTGACTCAGTTCATAGAGGTAGATGTTCAGTATAACCCTGACTCAGTTCATAGAGGTAGATGTTCAGTATAACCCTGACTCAGTTCATAGAGTTAGATGTTATAACCCTGACTCAGTTCATAGAGGTAGATGTTATAACCCTGACTCAGTTCATAGAGGTAGATGTTATAACCCTGACTCAGTTCATAGCGGTAGATGTTATAACCCTGACTCAGTTTATAGAGGTAGATGTTATAACCCTGACTCAGTTCATAGAGGTAGATGTTATAACCCTGACTCAGTTCATAGAGGTAGATGTTATAACCCTGACTCAGTTCATAGCGGTAGATGTTATAACCCTGACTCAGTTCATAGAGGGAGATGTTATAACCCTGACTCAGTTCATAGAGTTAGATGTTCAGTATAAACCTGACTCAGTTCATAGAGGGAGATGTTATAACCCTGACTCAGTTCATAGAGGTAGATGTTATAACCCTGACTCAGTTCATAGAGGTAGATGTTATAACCCTGACTCAGTTCATAGAGGTAGATGTTATAACCCTGACTCAGTTCATAGAGGTAGATGTTATAACCCTGACTCAGTTCTTAGATGTAGATGTTATAACCCTGACTCAGTTCATAGAGGTAGATGTTATAACCCTGACTCAGTTTATAGAGGTAGATGTTATAACCCTGACTCAGTTTATAGAGGGAGATGTTATAACCCTGACTCAGTTTATAGAGGTAGATGTTATAACCCTGACTCAGTTCATAGAGGTAGATGTTCAGTATAACCCTGACTCAGTTCATAGAGGGAGATGTTCAGTATAACCCTGACTCAGTTCATAGAGGGAGATGTTATAACCCTGACTCAGTTTATAGAGGTAGATGTTATAACCCTGACTAGGCTGGTCCTTCAGGACAGATAATCAAAAGTTAGTCTACCCAACATCCTGGATTCCGAGATTTATCAAAGTCAGATGTCGGAAAAACGGAGTGTATGAGTTTTCAATCTTGTTTGATAACTTTTTCCTTTGTTTGCATGTCCCATTTCAATGCTATATTATATGAATATCTTGTTAGATAAATAGACATTAGCTCACCCTGAGGTTCTCCAGTAGAGGGTTGAACTTGATGAGACCGACCCAGTTGGAAGGGTCTACTGGCTCCTTGTACAGCAGAGAGTCTTTCATCTCTTCTCTCTGTTTCTCTGTGTAGTTCATTGGCTGGGGAGGAAGAGGAGTCAGAACTGGAGTCAGAACCGGAGTCAGAACTGGAATCAGAACCGGAGTTAGAACTGGAGTCAGAACTGGAGTTAGAACCGGAGTTAGAACTGGAGTCAGAACCGGAGTCAGAACCGGAGTCAGTCATACGTATGGTTACAGCCTTCTTGGTATCTATTTCCATAAGAGTGAATAAGTATGTTTAAATTTAAATAAGTATGTTTAGAATTAAATAAGTATGTTTAGATTTAAATAAGTATGTTTAGAATTAAATAAGTATGTTTAAATTTAAATAAGTATGTTTAAATTTAAATAAGTATGTTTAAATATCTTTGATTCTTTTGCTCGAGGACCTGAATTGAGAAACTCTACTTTTAGTACCTGCTCTCTAAGACACTGAAACCAATCAATCAATTGACCACACCCACCAATCCACCAACCAATCACCAACCACCAACCCACCAATCCACCACACCCACCAATCCACCAACCAACCAACAACGAACAACCCACCAATCCACCCACCCACCAATCCACCAACCAATCCACCAACCAACCAAAAATCCACCTACCAATCCACCAACCAACCAACCCACCCACCCACCAATCCACCAACCAACCAACCAATCCACCCACCAATACACCAACCCACCAAACCACCAACCAACCAACCAACCAACCAATCCACCAACCAACCAACAACCCACCAATCCACCAACCAACTTACCAACCAATCCACCAACCAACCAATCCACCAACCAACCAATCCACCAACCAACCAACAACCCACCAATCCAACAACCAATCCACCCACCAATCCACCAACCAACAACCCACCAATCCACCAACCAACCAACAACCCACCAATCCACCCACTAATCCACCAACCAACAACTCACCAATCCACCAACCAACCAATCCACCAACCAACCAATCCACCCACCAATCCACCAACCACCAATCCCACCCACCAATCCAGCAACCAACCAATCCACCCACCAATCCAGCAACCAACCAATCCACCCACCAAAGCACCAACCAACTCACCAATTCACCCACCAACCAACAACCAACCAATCCACCAACCAACCACCAACCCTCCAATCCACCAACCAACCAACCGACAACCCACCAATCCACCGACCCACCCACCCACCGACCCACCAACCAACCAACCAACCCACTCACTCACCCACCGACCCACCCACTAACCCACCCACTGACCCATCCACCCACCAACCAACCCACCCACTCACTCACCCACCAACCCACCCACTAACCCACCCACCCACTCACACACCGACCCACCAACCAACCCACCCACCAACCGACCTACTGACCCACCGACCTACTGACCCACTGACCTACTGACAAACCGACCCACCAACCCACTGACCAACCCACCCACCAACCTACTGACCAACCCACCCACCAACCTACTGACCCACCGACCCACCAACCCACTGACCTACTGACCCACCGACCCACCAACCCACTGACCCACCGACCCACCAACCCACTGACCTACTGACCCACCGACCCACCCACCGACCCGCCGACCCACCAACCCACCGACCCGCCAACCCACCGACCCGCCAACCCACCCTACTCACCATGGAGCAGTTCTTGGAGTAAGAGGCAGGTTGTATAGATTCCAGCTGGTACGACATCTTACAGACGACGATAACACAGGTCCAGACTGTACAGATACTGGAGGCCAGGGGTCTGAACTGGCCGAAGGGTAGAGCGAAGGCCCAGCACGCCAGGAACACGTAGTTAAACAAGGACACCTGCCAGAGAGGAGAAACAGTTAGAGCGAAGGCCCAGCACGCCAGGAACACGTAGTTGAACAAGGACACCTGCCAGAGAGGAGAAACAGTTAGAGCGAAGGCCCAGCACGCCAGGAACACGTAGTTGAACAAGGACACCTGCCAGAGAGGAGAAACAGTTAGAGCGAAGGCCCAGCACGCCAGGAACACGTAGTTGAACAAGGACACCTGCCAGAGAGGAGAAACAGTTAGAGCGAAGGCCCAGCACGCCAGGAACACGTAGTTGAACAAGGACACCTGCCAGAGAGGAGAAACAGTTAGAGCGAAGGCCCAGCACGCCAGGAACACGTAGTTGAACAAGGACACCTGCCAGAGAGGAGAAACAGTTAGAGCGAAGGCCCAGCACGCCAGGAACACGTAGTTGAACAAGGACACCTGCCAGAGAGGAGAAACAGTTAGAGCGAAGGCCCAGCACGCCAGGAACACGTAGTTAAACAAGGACACTTGCCAGAGAGGAGAAACAGTTAGAGCGAAGGCCCAGCACGCCAGGAACACGTAGTTGAACAAGGACACCTGCCAGAGAGGAGAAACAGTTAGAGCGAAGGCCCAGCACGCCAGGAACACGTAGTTGAACAAGGACACCTGCCAGAGAGGAGAAACAGTTAGAGCGAAGGCCCAGCACGCCAGGAACACGTAGTTGAACAAGGACACCTGCCAGAGAGGAGAAACAGTTAGAGCGAAGGCCCAGCACGCCAGGAACACGTAGTTGAACAAGGACACCTGCCAGAGAGGAGAAACAGTTAGAGCGAAGGCCCAGCACGCCAGGAACACGTAGTTGAACAAGGACACCTGCCAGAGAGGAGAAACAGTTAGAGCGAAGGCCCAGCACGCCAGGAACACGTAGTTGAACAAGGACACCTGCCAGAGAGGAGAAACAGTTAGAGCGAAGGCCCAGCACGCCAGGAACACGTAGTTAAACAAGGACACCTGCCAGAGAGGAGAAACAGTTAGAGCGAAGGCCCAGCACGCCAGGAACACGTAGTTGAACAAGGACACCTGCCAGAGAGGAGAAACAGTTAGAGCGAAGGCCCAGCACGCCAGGAACACGTAGTTGAACAAGGACACCTGCCAGAGAGGAGAAACAGTTAGAGCGAAGGCCCAGCACGCCAGGAACACGTAGTTGAACAAGGACACCTGCCAGAGAGGAGAAACAGTTAGAGCGAAGGCCCAGCACGCCAGGAACACGTATTTGAACAAGGACACCTGCCAGAGAGGAGAAACAGTTAGAGCGAAGGCCCAGCACGCCAGGAACACGTAGTTGAACAAGGACACCTGCCAGAGAGGAGAAACAGTTAGAGCGAAGGCCCAGCACGCCAGGAACACGTAGTTAAACAAGGACACCTGCCAGAGAGGAGAAACAGTTAGAGCGAAGGCCCAGCACGCCAGGAACACGTAGTTGAACAAGGACACCTGCCAGAGACATAACACATCAACCTCCAGGATTACCTAGGCTTCAGCTCAGTGAGCGAACACAGTCTTGTGACATGCAGGAAATGTCACTTTTTAACACTTGACTGTATGTTGCTCCAATAGGCCAGGTTTTCCTCGGGAAACAAAAAATAGTTTCTCATCTACAGGGACTTCCGGGTTAAATAAAGGATAAATGAATCAACAAAATAGTGACAGTGTTACCTCCTTGACAGAGACCAGTATGATGCACGAGGAGACGATCTTGACGATGTGCATCTCTAGGAGCCACCAGATGAAGAGCTGCAGCTTGTGGAAATATTCCAGGAACGTGAGGAACAGCACAGTCAGACGGTCCACCACCAGGGGCCACTTATTCATTAGGTCTGACAGGAACAGGACGAGACAGGAAGTAATCAGTCAGCCAGTCAGTCAGTCAGACGGTCCACCACCAGGGGCCACTTATCCTTTAGGTCTGACAGGAACAGGACGAGACAGGAAGCAATCAGTCAACCAGTCAGTCAGTCAGTCAGACGGTCAGTCAGTCAATCAGTCAGTCAGTCAGTCAGTCAGTCAGACGGTCTACCACCAGGGGCCACTTATTCTTTAAGTCTGACAGGAACAGGACGAGACAGGAAGCAATCAGTCAGCCAGTCAGTCAGCCAGTCAGTCAGTCAGACGGTCCACTACCAGGGGCCACTTATTCTTTAGGTCTGACAGGAACAGGACGAGACATGAAGCAATCAGTCAACCAGTCAGTCAGTCAGTCAAACGGTCCACCACCAGGGGCCACTTATTCTTTAGGTCTGACAGGAACAGGACGAGACAGGAAGTAATCAGTCAGCCAGTCAGTCAGTCAGACGGTCCACCACCAGGGGCCACTTATCCTTTAGGTCTGACAGGAACAGGACGAGACAGGAAGCAATCAGTCAACCAGTCAGTCAGTCAGTCAGACGGTCAGTCAGTCAATCAGTCAGTCAGTCAGTCAGTCAGTCAGACGGTCTACCACCAGGGGCCACTTATTCTTTAAGTCTGACAGGAACAGGACGAGACAGGAAGCAATCAGTCAGCCAGTCAGTCAGCCAGTCAGTCAGTCAGACGGTCCACTACCAGGGGCCACTTATTCTTTAGGTCTGACAGGAACAGGACGAGACATGAAGCAATCAGTCAACCAGTCAGTCAGTCAGTCAAACGGTCCACCACCAGGGGCCACTTATTCTTTAGGTCTGACAGGAACAGGACGAGACAGGAAGCAATCAGTCAGTCAGCCAGTCAGTCAGTCAGTCAGTCAGACGGTCCACCACCAGGGGCCACTTATTCTTTAGGTCTGACAGGAACAGGACGAGACAGGAAGCAATCAGTCAGCCAGTCAGTCAGCCAGTCAGTCAACCAATCAGTCAGCCAATAGTCAGCCAGTCAGTCAATCAAATCAAATTCAAATCAAATGTATTTATAAAGCCCTTATTACATCAGCTGATATATCAAAGTGCTGTACAGAAACCCAGCCTAAAACCCCCAAAACAGCAAGCAATGCAGGTGTAGAAGCACGGTGGCTAGGAAAAACTCCCTAGAAAGGCCAAAACCTAGGAAGAAACCTAGAGAGGAACCAGGCTATGAGGGGTGGCCAGTCCTATTCTGGCTGTGCCGGGTGGAGATTATAACAGAACATGGCCAAGATGTTCAAATGTTCATAGATGACCAGCATGGTCAAATAATAATAATCACAGTAGTTGTCGAGGGTGCAACAGGTCAGCACCTCAGGAGTAAATGTCAGTTGGTTTTTCATAGCCGATCACTCAGAGTATCTCTACCGCTCCTGCTGTCTCTAGAGAGTTGAAAACAGCAGGTCTGGGACAGGTAGTAGGTCTGGGACAGATAGCAGGTCTGGGACAGGTGGCACATCCGGTGAACAGGTCAGGGTCTCATAGCCGCCGGCAGAACAGTTGAAACAATCTGCCCATCAGTCAGCCCCTCAGTCAGCCAACCATTAGCCAGTCAGTCAATCAGTCAGTCGGCCAGCCAGCTGGCCAGTCAGTCAGCCGGTCCGCCAGACAGCTAGTCAGTCAGCCAGTCAGTCCAGGAAGCACCCATGTTTATATATTGAACAGAACAGAGTGGCTCCGTCTCAAAATAGACCTAATCCATTATATTAAAGGCTGAAGGCTAATCAGAAATGACCCCATATTCCCCCATATAGCAGACTACCTTTGGCAAGAACTGTAAGATCTGGTCAAAATGTATGGCATGAGAAAGAACATGTTCTGTGTTCCTGAGGTACTCTATATTCTATGTTCTATGTACCTGAGGTAGTCTGTTCTATATTCTAAGTTCTATGTTCTGTGTTCCTGAGGTAGTCTGTTCTATATTCTAAGTTCTATGTTCTGTGTTCCTGAGGTAGTCTATATTCTAAGTTCTGTGTACCTGAGGTAGTCTGTATTCTAAGTTCTGTGTACCTGAGGTAGTCTGTTCTATATTCTATGTTCTGTGTACCTGAGGTAATCTGTTCTATATTATATGTTCTGCGTACCTGAGGTAGTCTGTTCTATATTCTAAGTTCTGCGTACCTGAGGTAGTCTATATTATATGTTCTGTGTACCTGAGGTAGTCTGTTCTATATTCTAAGTTCTGTGTACCTGAGGTAGTCTATATTATATGTTCTGTGTACCTGAGGTAGTCTGTTCTATATTCTAAGTTCTGTGTACCTGAGGTAGTCTGTTCTATATTCTAAGTTCTGTGTACCTGAGGTAGTCTATATTCTAAGTTCTGTGTACCTGAGGTAGTCTATATTCTAAGTTCTGTGTACCTGAGGTAGTGTGTTCTATATACCTGAGGTAGTGTGTTCTGTATACCTGAGGTAGTGTGTTCTGTATACCTGAGGTAGTGTGTTCTGTATACCTGAGGTAGTGTGTTCTATATACCTGAGGTAGTGTGTTCTGTATACCTGAGGTAGTGTGTTCTATATACCTGAGGTAGTGTGTTCTATATACCTGAGGTAGTGTGTTCTATGTTCTATATACCTGAGGTAGTGTGTTCTATGTTCTATATACCTGAGGTAGTGTGTTCTGTATACCTGAGGTAGTGTGTTCTGTATACCTGAGGTAGTGTGTTCTATATTCTATATACCTGAGGTAGTGTGTTCTATATACCTGAGGTAGTGTGTTCTATATACCTGAGGTAGTGTGTTCTATATACCTGAGGTAGTGTGTTCTATATACCTGAGGTAGTGTGTTCTATATACCTGAGGTAGTGTGTTCTATATTCTATATACCTGAGGTAGTGTGTTCTATATACCTGAGGTAGTGTGTTCTGTATACCTGAGGTAGTGTGTTCTGTATACCTGAGGTAGTGTGTTCTATATACCTGAGGTAGTGTGTTCTATATACCTGAGGTAGTGTGTTCTATATACCTGAGGTAGTGTGTTCTATATACCTGAGGTAGTGTGTTCTGTATACCTGAGGTAGTGTGTTCTATATTCTATATACCTGAGGTAGTGTGTTCTGTATACCTGAGGTAGTGTGTTCTGTATACCTGAGGTAGTGTGTTCTATATACCTGAGGTAGTGTGTTCTGTATACCTGAGGTAGTGTGTTCTGTATACCTGAGGTAGTGTGTTCTGTATACCTGAGGTAGTGTGTTCTATATACCTGAGGTAGTGTGTTCTGTATACCTGAGGTAGTGTGTTCTATATACCTGAGGTAGTGTGTTCTATATACCTGAGGTAGTGTGTTCTATGTTCTATATACCTGAGGTAGTGTGTTCTATGTTCTATATACCTGAGGTAGTGTGTTCTGTATACCTGAGGTAGTGTGTTCTGTATACCTGAGGTAGTGTGTTCTATATTCTATATACCTGAGGTAGTGTGTTCTATATACCTGAGGTAGTGTGTTCTATATACCTGAGGTAGTGTGTTCTATATACCTGAGGTAGTGTGTTCTATATACCTGAGGTAGTGTGTTCTATATACCTGAGGTAGTGTGTTCTGTATACCTGAGGTAGTGTGTTCTATATTCTATATACCTGAGGTAGTGTGTTCTGTATACCTGAGGTAGTGTGTTCTATATACCTGAGGTAGTGTGTTCTATATACCTGAGGTAGTGTGTTCTATATACCTGAGGTAGTGTGTTCTATATTCTATATACCTGAGGTAGTGTGTTCTATATACCTGAGGTAGTGTGTTCTATATACCTGAGGTAGTGTGTTCTATATACCTGAGGTAGTGTGTTCTATATACCTGAGGTAGTGTGTTCTGTATACCTGAGGTAGTGTGTTCTATATACCTGAGGTAGTGTGTTCTATATACCTGAGGTAGTGTGTTCTGTATACCTGAGGTAGTGTGTTCTATATACCTGAGGTAGTGTGTTCTATATTCTATATACCTGAGGTAGTGTGTTCTATATACCTGAGGTAGTGTGTTCTGTATACCTGAGGTAGTGTGTTCTATATACCTGAGGTAGTGTGTTCTATATACTTGAGGTAGTGTGTTCTATATTCTATATACCTGAGGTAGTGTGTTCTGTATACCTGAGGTAGTGTGTTCTATATTCTATATACCTGAGGTAGTGTATTCTGTATACCTGAGGTAGTGTGTTCTATATACCTGAGGTAGTGTATTCTGTATACCTGAGGTAGTGTGTTCTATATACCTGAGGTAGTGTGTTCTGTATACCTGAGGTAGTGTGTTCTATATTCTATATACCTGAGGTAGTGTATTCTGTATACCTGAGGTAGTGTGTTCTGTATACCTGAGGTAGTGTGTTCTGTATACCTGAGGTAGTGTGTTCTATATACCTGAGGTAGTGTGTTCTGTATACCTGAGGTAGTGTGTTCTATACACCTGAGGTAGTGTGTTCTATATACCTGAGGTAGTGTGTTCTATATACCTGAGGTAGTGTGTTCTGTATACCTGAGGTAGTGTGTTCTATATACCTGAGGTAGTGTGTTCTATATACCTGAGGTAGTGTGTTCTATATTCTATATACCTGAGGTAGTGTGTTCTATATACCTGAGGTAGTGTGTTCTGTATACCTGAGGTAGTGTGTTCTGTATACCTGAGGTAGTGTGTTCTGTATACCTGAGGTAGTGTGTTCTGTATACCTGAGGTAGTGTGTTCTATATACCTGAGGTAGTGTGTTCTGTATACCTGAGGTAGTGTGTTCTGTATACCTGAGGTAGTGTGTTCTGTGGAGGGCTCTGGCTCAGTTCCCACACTACAGTCGCCACTCTTCCCCGGCCCTGAACTGGATTTGGACTCAAAAGACTTGTTGAACGACCGACACGGGTCTATAGACTGACTGAGTCCTCCTTTCTGCTTCATCCCTCCATTCTTCTCCTTCATCAGGTTTCTCTCCTTCTCGTCCTCCTCCCGTATCACTCCTCCTCCAGAATAGAGCATGGTGATGTCAGCCAGGCTTCCATCCTGGTGTACCAATCTGGGACGGGAGACGGTGTTTAGATTCACAACGACACACGACACACACGACACACACACACACACACACGACACACACACGACACACACACACACACACCACACACACACACACACACACGACACACACACACACACACACACACACACACGACACACACACACCACACACACACACACACCACACACACACCACACACACACACACACACACACACCACACACACACACACACCACACACACACACACACACACACACACACACACACACACACACACACACACACACACACACACACACACACACAGTATCAAGCAGATGTTAGGATGGGAGTAACAGCCGTGTGTACATGGCCACTAACAGCAGAGCAGAATTAAACAGTGTTGTGTTCAATATAAAGCAATAAGCACATTCCTGTCATACTTCAAAATAAAAGTCAGTTTTACACTCTGGCATACTTCAAAAATAAAAGTCAGTTTTACACTCTGGCATACTTAAAAAATAAAAGTCAGTTTTACACTCTGGCATACTTCAAAATAAAAGTCAGTTTTACACTCTGGCATACTTCAAAAATAAAAGTCAGTTTTACACTCTGGCATACTTAAAAAATAAAAGTCAGTTTTACACTCTGGCATACTTCAAAATAAAAGTCAGTTTTACACTCTGGCATACTTCAAAAATAAAAGTCAGTTTTACACTCTGGCATACATCAAAATAAAAGTCAGTTTTACACTCTGGCATACTTCAAAAATAAAAGTCAGTTTTACACTCTGGCATACTTCAGTTTCTTCTTCTCTCAATATAGATCAATGGTAATAGGAGAGAAGAGAGGGAGACACCTGGGCTGCACATGAAATGGCACCCTACCCCTGACATACTGCACTACGTTTCACCAGAGCACTATGTGGGCCCTGGTCTAAAGTAGTGCCCTACCCCTATGGGCCCTGGTCTAAAGTAGTGCCCTACCCCTATGGGCCCTGGTCTAAAGTAGTGCACTACCCCTATGGGCCCTGGTCTATTGTAGTGCACTACCCCTATGGGCCCTGGACTATTGTAGTGCACTACCCTATGGGCCCTGGTCTATTGTAGTGCACTACCCCTATGGGCCCTGGTCTATTGTAGTGCACTACCCTATGTGCCCTGGTCTATTGTAGTGCACTACCCCTATGGGCTCTGGTCTATTGTAGTGCACTACCCCTATGGTCCCTGGTCTATTGTAGTGCACTACCCTATGGGCCCTGGCCTATTGTAGTGCACTACCCCTATGGGCCCTGGTCTATTGTAGTGCACTAATATAGTATAGGGAGCCACTTGGGAAGCAACTCTATCTCCCTCAGTCTCAGGCAATGTGTCATAGGATCGGAGGTTAGAGGTCAGCGTTGGCTTGCAGGTCAGGGCAAGCATTTCATTTCTCATTGGAGATTCAGACTTACTTGCTCTGTGGAGGAAAACATTTTTCCTTGATGCTGCTCAGACAACAACAATGTTACAGAGAGAGAACGATAAACACAGGAGAGAGAGACAGAGAGAGAGAGAGAGCGAGAGAGAGAAAGCAAAGAGATTGTCAACAAACAGTTGATTGACAGACACAGTGTAGGTCACAGATCATTAGGTTGGTGCTAACATGCTACTACAGGCCACAGAAGACCAGGGGAACAGTTTCAAGGAAAGGATTTGGTTTTTGAAGAGGAACGTGCTACAAGGGAAGGGCGAGTCATGGAGTGTTTTAATACTAATTTTCAGGAGAGTAGAAAAGAAAGTATGAGGCAAGGCTTTCAGACAATAACAGATTGCAAAAGACCCGGCCGTGAGCTGCCCAGTGACGCAGAACTCCCAAACGAGCTAAATGCCTTTTATGCTCGATTCGTGGAATATAACACTGTGCCTTGCGTGAGGGCTCCTGTTTTTTTCAGATGACTGTTACCTCACTCTCCATCACCGATGTGAGAAAAACATTTAAACAGGTTAACAATCACAAGGCCAGAATACCAGGGCGCTTTGCGATCAAGGGTGGTGCAGTTGCCATACCAAGCGGTGATGCAGCCAGTCAAGATGCTCTCGACGGTGCAGCTGGAGAACTTGCTTGGAGGTTAACAGTGGTTTTTCAGTAGAGTAGGTTGGCTTGGAGGTTAACAGTGGTTTTTCAGGAGAGTAGGTTGGCATTGAGGTTAACAGTGGTTTTTCAGGTAGAGTAGGTTGGCTTGGAGGTTAACAGTGGTTTTTCAGGTAGAGTAGATTGGCTTAGAGGTTAACAGTGGTTTTTCAGGTAGAGTAGATTGGCTTAGAGGTTAACAGTGGTTTTTCAGGTAGAGTAGATTGGCTTGGAGGTTAACAGTGGTTTTTCAGGTAGAGTAGGTTGGCTTGGAGGTTAACAGTGGTTTTTCAGGAGAGTAGGTTGGCTTGGAGGTTAACAGTGGTTTTTCAGGTAGAGTAGGTTGGCTTGGAGGTTAACAGTGGTTTTTCAGGAGAGTAGGTTGGCTTGGAGGTTAACAGTGGTTTTTCAGGAGAGTAGGTTGGCTTGGAGGTTAACAGTGGTTTTTCAGGAGAGTAGGTTGGCTTGGAGGTTAACAGTGGTTTTGCAGGTAGAGTAGGTTGGCTTGGAGGTTAACAGTGGTTTTTCAGGTAGAGTAGATTGGCTTGGAGGTTAACAGTGGTTTTTCAGGTAGAGTAGGTTGGCTTGGAGGTTAACAGTGGTTTTTCAGGAGAGTAGGTTGGCTTGGAGGTTAACAGTGGTTTTTCAGGTAGAGTAGGTTGGCTTGGAGGTTAACAGTGGTTTTTCAGGAGAGTAGGTTGGCTTGGAGGTTAACAGTGGTTTTTCAGGTAGAGTAGGTTGGCTTGGAGGTTAACAGTGGTTTTTCAGGTAGAGTAGGTTGGCTTGGAGGTTAACAGTGGTTTTTCAGGTAGAGTAGGTTGGCTTGAGGTTAACAGTGGTTTTTCAGGAGAGTAGATTGGCTTTGAGGTTAACAGTGGTTTTTCAGGTAGAGTAGGTTGGCTTGGAGGTTAACAGTGGTTTTTCAGGTAGAGTAGGTTGGCTTTGAGGTTAACAGTGTTTTTATTTAGGTAGAGTAGGTTGGCTTTGAGGTTAACAGTGGTTTTACAGGTAGAGTAGGTTGGCTTTGAGGTTAACAGTGGTTTTACAGGTAGAGTAGTTTGGCTTTGAGGTTAACAGTGGTTTTTTAGGTAGAGTAGGTTGGCTTTGAGATTAACAGTGGTTTTACAGGTAGAGTAGGTTGGCTTTGAGGTTAACAGTGGTTTTTCAGGTGTACCAACAGGGGCTTTGAGGAACAGGGTTTTTATTTACAGGGTTTGGCTTTGAGGACAGGGCTTTGGGACAGGGCTGTGGGACCAAACCGTTTCAGAGGGAAGGTAGGTACCAGGGCAGGGAAAGACAGGGCTGTTCAGGACAGGGCTATTCAGATGCTAGGGGCTGGAGGTATAGAGGATGAGAGAAGAAGAGATGATTTTCAGAGGAGAAGGTTGGCTGAGGTTAAGGGTGTGTAAATCAAACTAATAGGGCTGGGGATGAGGATGGAGGGAGGGCGTGGGAGGGAGGGATGATTGAGGGAGGGGTACCAGGGCAGGGAAAGAGGGCTGTAGGATGATGGAGGGCTATTCAGGAGGGAGGGAGGAAGGGAAGTGATGGAGGGGAGAAGGAATGGGAAGGTAAATCAAACTAATAGTGGGGATGGAGGGATGATGGAGGGAGGGAACGTGGGAGGGAGGGGATGATTGAGGGAGGGAGGGAACGTGGGAGGGAGAGAAGGATGATGGAGGGAGGGAGGGAGGAAGGAACGTGGGAGGGATGGAAGGATGATGGAGGGAGGGAACGTGGGAGGATGAGAAGGATGATGGAGGGAGGGGGAACGTGGGAGGGAGAGAAGGATGATGGAGGGAGGGAGGAACGTGGGAGGGAGAGAAGGATGATGGAGGGAGGGAGGGAACGTGGGAAGGCAAGAGGGATGATGGAGGGAGGGAGGGAATGTGGGAGCGAGGGAAGATTGATGTTGGGAGGGAGGGAACAGAAAGCAGGCATTTACCCACCTATTCATGATCAGATACACACGGCCATTGACTTTAGCATTACTGTATGAGGAGAGGTAGGAATGGAGAGATGACCGAGGACGAGGAGAGATGACCGAGGAGGAGGAGAGATGACCGAGGAGGAGGAGAGATGACAGAGGACGAGGAGAGATGACCAAGGAGGAGAGATGACCGAGGAGGAGGAGAGATGACCGAGGAGGAGGAGAGATGACCGAGGAGGAGGAGAGATGACCGAGGAGGAGGAGAGATGATCGAGGAGGAGGAGAGATGACCGAGGAGGAGGAGATGACCGAGGAGGAGGAGAGATGACCGAGGGGAGGAGAGATGACCGAGGAGGAGGAGAGATGACAGATGGCAGTAGATTAGAAAGACAAGTGAAGCTGAAAAGAGGACGGATGATAATCAAGTAGGAAATGGATGAGAAACCAATAGACCACCACACAGACTACTACACAGACCACCACACAGACTACTACACAGACCACCACACAGACCACCACACAGACCACTACACAGACCACCACACAGACCACCACACAGACCACCACACAGACCACCACACAGACCACTACACAGACTACTACACAGACCACCACACAGAGCACCACACAGACTACTACACAGACCACCACACAGACCACTACACAGACCACTACACAGACTAATACACAGACCACCACACAGACCACTACACAGACCACCACACAGACCACCACTACACAGACTACCACACAGACCACTACACAGACTACTACACAGACTACCACACAGACCACTACACAGACTACTACACAGACCACACCACAGACTACCACATAGACCACTACACAGACTACCACTACACAGACTACCACTACACAGACTACCACTACACAGACTACCACCACACAGACTACCAGCACACAGACTACCACAAAGACCACTACACAGACTACTACACAGACCACTACACATACCACTACACAGACCACTACACAGACTACTACACAGACTACTACAAAGACCACTACACAGACAACCACTACACATACCACTACACAGACTACTACACAGACCACTACACAGACTACCACACAGCCCACTACACAGACTACCACACAGCCCACTACACAGACTACCACACAGACTACCACACAGACTACCACACAGACCACTACACAGACTACCACACAGACTACCACTACACAGACCACCACACAGACTACT
Organism: Oncorhynchus nerka; assembly: GCF_034236695.1. Classification (NCBI taxonomy): domain Eukaryota; kingdom Metazoa; phylum Chordata; class Actinopteri; order Salmoniformes; family Salmonidae; genus Oncorhynchus; species Oncorhynchus nerka. Next base: position 93,357,947 of record NC_088415.1, read on the forward strand.
ACACAGACTAATACAAAGACCACTACACAGACAACCACTACACATACCACTAGACAGACTACTACAGAGACCACTACACAGACTACCACACAGCCCACTACACAGACTACCACACAGCCCACTACACAGACTACCACACAGACTACTACACAGACCACCACACAGACCACCACACAGACCACTACACAGACTACCACACAGACTACTACACAGACTAACACTACACAGACCACCACACAGACCACTACACAGACTACCACACAGACTACCACTACACAGACTACCACAAGACCACTACACAGACTACCACTACACAGACTACCACTACACAGACTACCACACAAACCACTACACAGACTACAAAGACCACTACACAGACCACCACACAGACCACTACACAGACTACTACAGAGACCACTACACAGACTACTACACAGCCCAATACAAAGACCACTACACAGACAACCACTACACATACCACCACACAGACCACCACACATACCACTACACAGACCATTACACAGACCACTACACAGACCACTACACAGACTACCACTACACAGACCACTACACAGACAACTACACAGACCACTACACAGACTACTACACAGACCACTACACAGACCATTACACAGACCACCACACAGACCACTACACAGACTACCACTACACAGACCACTACACAGACTACTACACAGACTAATACAAAGACCACTACACAGACAACCACTACACATACCACTACACAGACTACTACACAGACCACTACACAGACTATTACACAGACCACTACACAGACCACTACACAGACTAATACACAGACTACTACACAGACCACCACTACACAGACCACCACTACAGACACCACTACCACTACACAGACTACCACTACACAGACCACCACTACACAGACTATTACACAGACCACCACACAGACTACTACGCAGACCACTACACAGACCACTACACAGACTACTACACAGACCACCACTACACAGACTACCACACAGACCACTACACAGACTACCACACAGACCACCACTACACAGACTACCACACAGACCACCACTACACAGACTACCACACAGACCACCACTACACAGACCACCACTACACAGACTACCACACAGACCACCACTACACAGACTACTACACAGACCAGCATGATATCAGAACCACAGACCACCCAGTTAATCCCAGGACATAAACATGTCAAAATTAGTTGAACCATTTCTGGGCTCAGAGCCAGTCACCCAGCTCACCTTTAGATTCTGCCACAAACTCATGTTAGCACCCCAAACTAATGCCCAGGCTTTAGCTCAGTGGGTTAACCTAGTCTAGAGCAGTATCAGGGTTCAACCCCCAGTCAGCTCATCTGTAGATGGTGCTGAAACTCATGTTAGCTCCCCAAACTAATGCCTATGCTTTAGCTCAGTGGGCTAACGTAACACATGGTTCAAAACCCCTGGTCTGTCACTCAGTCTCACCTGTAGATGGTGCTGAGACTCATGTTATCTCCCTGTATTGACAACTAGTCCTACACTTTAGCTCAGTGGGCTAACACAGTCAGTCACTCATCCTCACCTGTAGATGGTGCTGTCCTGTTTTTGGGACACATCCTTCAGGTCCGTGAGCAGCAGGAAGTGGTCGTGGAAGTAGTGAAGGTGAAGGATACACACCAGGAGGAAGGAGGTGGGGATGAAGATACGTGTGAAGAGCATCGATACGGAGAACTGTTCTAGCCCCAGGTCCTTCAGTCTGGAGAGAGAAGGGGGGAGAGAGAGGAGGGGAGAGAGAGGGGGAGGGAGAGGGGAGGGGCGAGGGGGAGAGAGAGGAGGAGAGGAGGAGAGAGGAGGGGAGAGTGAAGGGGGAGAGAGAGGGAGGAGAAGGGAGAGGGAGGGAGGGAGAGGGGGAGGGAGGAGGAGAGAGAGAGGGGAGAGAGAGGGAGGAGGAGAGAGGAGGGGAGAGAGAGGAGGGAGAGAGAGGAGGGCGGGGAAGAGGGGGGAGAGAGAGGAGGGGAGAGAGAGGAGAGGAGGAGAGAGGAGGGGAGAGAGAGGAGGGGAGAGACAGAGACCATACATCATATCTCAACCCCAGGTCCTTCAGTCAGGAGAGAGAGGAGGGGAGAGACAGAGACCATACATCATATCTCAACCCCAGGTCCTTCAGTCTGGAGAGAGAGGAGGGGAGAGACAGAGACCATACATCACATCTCAACCCCAGGTCCTTCAGTCTGGAGAGACAGAGACCATACATCATATCTCAACCCCAGGTCCTTCAGTCTGGAGAGAGAGGAGGGGAGAAAGAGGAGGGGAGAGAGAGGAGGGGAGAGAGAGGAGGGGAGAGACAGAGACCATGCATCATATCTCAACCCCATGTCCTTCAGCCAGGAGACAGACCACACCATATCTCAACCCCAGGTCCTTCAGTCTGGAGAGAGAGGAGGGGAGAGACAGAGACCACATCATATCTCAACCCCAGGTCCTTCAGTCAGGAGACAGACCACACCATATCTCAACCCCAGGTCCTTCAGCCAGGAGACAGTCCACACCATATCTCAAACCCAGGTCCTTCAGCCAGGAGACAGTCCACACCATATCTCAACCCCAGGTCCTTCAGTCAGGAGACAGACCACACCATATCTCAACCCCAGGTCCTTCAGTCTGGAGACAGACCACACCATATCTCAACCCCAGGTCCTTCAGTCAGGAGACAGACCACACCATATCTCAACCCCAGGTCCTTCAGTCATATCTCTCAACCCCAGGTCCTTCAGTCAGGAGACAGACCACCCATACATCACATCTCAACCCCAGGTCCTTCATTCTGGAGACAGACCACACCATGCATCACATCTCAACCCCAGGTCCTTCAGCCAGGAGACAGACCACACCATATCTCAACCCCAGGTCCTTCAGTCTGGAGACAGACCACATCATATCTCAACCCCAGGTCCTTCAGTCAGGAGACAGACCACACCATATCTCAAACCCAGGTCCTTCAGCCAGGAGACAGTCCACACCATATCTCAAACCCAGTTCCTTCAGCCAGGAGACAGTCCACACCATATCTCAACCCCAGGTCCTTCAGTCAGGAGACAGACCACACCATATCTCAACCCCAGGTCCTTCAGTCTGGAGACATACCACACCATATCTCAACCTCAGGTCCTTCAGTCAGGAGACAGACCACACCATATCTCAACCCCAGGTCCTTCAGCCACGAGACAGACCACATCATATCTCAACCCCAGGTCCTTCAGTCTGGAGAGAGAGAAGGGGAGAGACAGAGACCAAACATAATATCTCAACCCCAGGTCCTTCAGTCTGGAGACAGACCACATCATATCTCAACCCCAGGTCCTTCAGTCAGGAGACAGACCACACCATATCTCAACCCCAGGTCCTTCAGCCAGGAGACAGTCCACACCATATCTCAAACCCAGGTCCTTCAGCCAGGAGACAGTCCACACCATATCTCAACCCCAGGTCCTTCAGTCAGGAGACAGACCACACCATATCTCAACCCCAGGTCCTTCAGTCTGGAGACAGACCACACCATATCTCAACCCCAGGTCCTTCAGTCAGGAGACAGACCACACCATATCTCAACCCCAGGTCCTTCAGTCAGGAGACAGACCACACCATGCATCACATCTCAACCCCAGGTCCTTCAGTCAGGAGACAGACCACACCATACATCACATCTCAACCCCAGGTCCTTCATTCTGGAGACAGACCACACCATGCATCACATCTCAACCCCAGGTCCTTCAGTCAGGAGACAGACCACACCATACATCACATCTCAACCCCAGGTCCTTCAGTCAGGAGACAGACCACACCATACATCACATCTCAACCCCATGTCCTTCAGTCAGGAGACAGACCACACCATACATCACATCTCAACCCCAGGTCCTTCAGTCAGGAGACAGACCACACCATACATCAGGTCCTTCAGTCAGGAGACAGACCACACCATACATCACATCTCAACCCCATGTCCTTCAGCCAGGAGACAGACCACACCACATCTCAACCCCAGGTCTTTCAGTCAGGAGACAGACCACACCACATCTCAACCCCAGGTCTTTCAGTCAGGAGACAGACCACACCATATCTCAACCCCAGGTCCTTCAGTCTGGAGAGAGGAGGAGAGAGACAGAGACCAAACATAATATCTCAACCCCAGGTCCTTCAGTCTGGAGACAGACGACACCATATCTCAACCCCAGGTCCTTCAGTCTGGAGAGAGAGGAGGGGAGAGACAGAGACCAAACATAATATCTCAACCCCAGGTCCTTTCAGTCAGGAGACAGACCACACCATATCTCTACCCCAGGTCCTTCAGTCTGGAGACAGACCACCCCATATCTCAACCCCAGGTCCGTCAGTCAGGAGACAGACCACACCATATCTCTACCCCAGGTCCTTCAGTCTGGAGACAGACCACCCCATATCTCAACCCCAGGTCCGTCAGTCAGGAGACAGACCACACCATATCTCTACCCCAGGTCCGTCAGTCTGGAGACAGACCACACCATATCTCAACCCCTTCAGGTCCTTCACCCAGTCTGTCAGAGACAGACCACACCTAACATCATCTCAACCCCAGGTCCTTCAGTCTGGAGACAGACCACACCATATCTCAACCCCAGGTCCTTCAGTCAGGGGACAGACCACACCATACACCACATCTCAACCCCATGTCCTTCAGCCAGGAGACAGACCACACCATATCTCAACCCCAGGTCCTTCAGTCAGGAGACAGTCCACACCATATCTCAACCCCAGGTACTTCAGTCTGGAGACAGACCACACCATATCTCAACCCCAGGTCCTTCAGCCAGGAGACAGACCACACCATATCTCAACCCCAGGTCCTTCAGCCAGGAGACAGACCACACCACATCTCAACCCCAGGTTCAGCCAGGAGACAGACCACACCACAACTTCTTTCAGTCAGGTCAGTCTGGAGACAGACCACACCATATCTCAACCCCAGGTCCTTCAGTCAGGAGACAGACCACACCATATCTCAACCCCAGGTCCTTCAGCCAGGAGACAGACCACACCATATCTCAACCCCAGGTCCTTCAGCCAGGAGACAGACCACACCACATCTCAACCCCAGGGGCCTTCAGCCAGGAGACAGACCACACCACAACTCAACCCCAGGTCTTTCAGTCAGGAGACAGACCAAATCAGGTTATTCAGTCTGGGAGACAGACCACACCATATCTCAACCCCAGGTCCTTCAGTCAGGAGACAGACCACATCACATCTCAACCCCAGGTCCTTCAGTCAGGAGACAGACCACACCATATCTCGACCCCAGGTCCTTCAGTCTGGAGAGAGGAGGAGAGAGACAGAGACCAAACATAATATCTCAACCCCAGGTCCTTCAGTCTGGAGACAGACCATATCACATCTCAACCCCAGGTCCTTCAGTCTGGAGACAGACGACACCATATCTCAACCCCAGGTCCTTCAGTCTGGAGAGAGAGGAGGGGAGAGACAGAGACCAAACATAATATCTCAACCCCAGGTCCTTCAGTCTGGAGACAGACCACATCATCTCAACCCCAGGTCCTTCAGTCTGGAGACAGACCACACCATATCTCAACCCCAGGTCCGTCAGTCAGGAGACAGACCACACCATATCTCTACCCCAGGTCCTTCAGTCTGGAGACAGACCACACCATATCTCAACCCCAGGTCCTTCAGCCAGGAGACAGACCACACCATACATCACATCTCAACCCCAGGTCCTTCAGCCAGGAGACAGACCACACCATACACCACATCTCAACCCCATGTCCTTCAGCCAGGAGACAGACCACACCATATCTCAACCCCAGGTCCTTCAGTCAGGAGACAGTCCACACCATATCTCATCCCCAGGTACTTCAGTCAGGAGACAGACCACACCATATCTCAACCCCAGGTCCTTCAGCCAGGAGACAGACCACACCATACATCACATCTCAACCCCAGGTCCTTCAGCCAGGAGACAGACCACACCACATCTCAACCCCAGGTCTTTCAGTCAGGAGACAGACCACACCATATCTCAACCCCAGGTCCTTCAGTCTGGAGAGAGGAGGAGAGAGACAGAGACCAAACATAATATCTCAACCCCAGGTCCTTCAGTCTGGAGACAGACCATATCACATCTCAACCCCAGGTCCTTCAGTCTGGAGACAGACCACACCATATCTCAACCCCAGGTCCTTCAGTCTGGAGAGAGAGGAGGGGAGAGACAGAGACCAAACATAATATCTCAACCCCAGGTCCTTTCAGTGTGGAGACAGACCAAATCATATCTCAACCCCAGGTCCTTCAGTCTGGAGACAGACTACACCATATCTCAACCCCAGGTCCTTCAGTCTGGAGACAGACCACACCATATCTCAACTCCAGGTCCTTCAGCCAGGAGACAGACCACACCATATCTCAACCCCAGGTCCTTCAGTCAGGAGACAGACCACCCCATATCTCAACCCCAGGTCCTTCAGCCAGCAGACAGACCACATCATATCTCAACCCCAGGTCCTTCAGCCAGCAGACAGACCAAATCATATCTCAACCCCAGGTCCTTCAGCCAGGAGACAGACCACACCATATCTCAACCCCAGGTCCTTCAGCCAGCAGACAGACCACATCATATCTCAACCCCAGGTCCTTCAGTCAGGAGACAGACCACACCATATCTCAACCAGAAGGGTAGGGAGGGTCAGGGGTCAGGGGTTAGGGGTCAGGACTCACTTCTCTTTGCTCATGCCAATCATGTTAGACCAGAAGGGTAGGGAGGGTCAGGGGTCAGGGGTTAGGGGTCAGGACTCACTTCTCTTTGCTCATGCCAGTCATGTTAGACCAGAAGGGTAGGGAGGGTCAGGGGTCAGGGGTTAGGACTCACTTCTCTTTGCTCATGACAGTCATGTTAGACCAGAAGGGTAGGGAGGGTCAGGGGTTAGGACTCACTTCTCTTTGCTCATGCCAGTCATGTTAGACCAGAAGGGTAGAGAAGTCTCAAACTGGAAGGTGTAGACCAGGACGAGGACCAGCATGGTGTAGACCACCACAGACATCCAGAAGTACTTCAGGATCCTCCTCCAGTACTCATAGTGCACCTGGAGACAACACACATACCACACACACACACACACACACACAGACACACAACACACACAGACACACACCATGTTGGTTTAAATGTTTCACTGTGTTGTTTCCCCAGACCTTTGGGGTTTGAGCTTGGGGGACAGGGACGTTCATCCCTCTTACTGTGTTGTTTGCCCAGACCTTTGGGGTTTGAGCTGGGGGGACGTTCATCCCTCTTACTGTGTTGTTTGCCCAGACCTTTGGGGTTTGAGCTGGGGGACAGGGACCTTCATCCCTCTTACTGTGTTGTTTGCCCAGACCTTTGGGGTTTGAGCTGGGGGGACGTTCATCCCTCTTACTGTGTTGTTTGCCCAGACCTTTGGGGTTTGAGCTGGGGGGACAGGGACCTTCATCCCTCTTACTGTGTTGTTTGCCCAGACCTTTGGGGTTTGAGCTGGGGGACGTTCATCCCTCTTACTGTGTTGTTTGCCCAGACCTTTGGGGTTTGAGCTGGGGGACCTTCATCCCTCTTACTGTGTTGTTTGCCCAGACCTTTGGGGTTTGAGCTGGGGGACCTCCCTCTTACTGTGTTGTTTGCCCAGACCTTTGGGGTTTGAGCTGGGGGACGTTCATCCCTCTGTGTTGTTTGCCCAGACCTTTGGGGTTTGAGCTGGGGGGACAGGGACGTTCAGACCTTTGGGTGAGGGATTTAACATGTGTAACATCCTGTGTGTACTGTATGTAACATCCTGTGTGTACTGTATGTAACATCCTGTGAGTACTGTATGTAACATCCTGTGAGTACTGTATGTAACATCCTGTGTGTACTGTATGTAACATCCTGTGAGTACTGTATGTAACATCCTGTGAGTACTGTATGTAAACATCCTGTGAGTACTGTATGTAAACATCCTGTGAGTACTGAGTAACATCCTGTGAGTACTATGTAACATCCTGTGTATACAAAATGGAATACGGAATAGCCTTCATTTCTCAGAACAAGAATAGACTGACGAGTTTCAGAAGAAAGGTCTTTGTTTCTGGCAATTTTGAGCCTGTAATCGAACCCACAAATGCTGATGCTCCAGATACTCAACTAATCTAAAGAAGGACAGTTTTAACACAGGAGTGATGGTTGCTGATAATGGGCCTCTGTACGCCTATGTAGATATTCCATTAAAAAGCTGCCGTTTCCAGCTACAACAGTCATTTACAACATTAACAATGTCTACACTGTATTTCCGATCAATTTGATGTTATTTTAAAATGGACAAAAAAAATGTGCTTTTCTTTCAAAAACATGGACATTTCCAAGTGACCCCTAACCTTTGAATGGTAGTGTGTGTGTGTGTGCGCGTGCGTGCGTGCGTGCGTGCGTGTGTGTGTGTGTGTGCGTGCGTGCGTGCACCTGATAGAGCGCCACACAGAAGAGGAAGAGCATCATGTAGATGATCTTATACATGACCATGCGTCCCTCGAAGCTGACGAAGAAGAACATCCCTCCACAGACATAGATCCAGTATTTCACCAGCATCTCCATCACCATGTTCCCCAGAACCTGCATGATGTCCTGCTCCCCTCCTTCCTCATCCTCCTCTTCCTCTATAAACAAGGTACCAGACAGGAGATACTGGGTAAGTGGTCCTACATGATGAATTGTACGTAAATGACAGCAGTGTGGACAACAGGATGTAAATGATAGCAGTGTGGACAACAGGATGTAAATGATAGCAGTGTGGACAACATGATGTAAATGATAGCAGTGTGGACAACAGGATGTAAATGATAGCAGTGTGGACAACAGGATGTAAATGATAGCAGTGTGGACAACAGGATGTAAATGATAGCAGTGTGGACAACAGGATATTGTATGTAAATGATAGCAGTGTGGACAACAGGATGTAAATGATAGCAGTGTGGACAACAGGATGTAAATGACAGCAGTGTGGACAACAGGATGTAAATGACAGCAGTGTGGACAACAGGATGTAAATGATGTGGACAACAGGATGTAAATGATAGCAGTGTGGACAACAGGATGTAAATGATAGCAGTGTGGACAACAGGACAAGTGTGGACAACAGGATGTAAATGACAGCAGTGTGGACAACAGGATGTAAATGATAGCAGTGTGGACAACAGGATGTAAATGATAGCAGTGTGGACAACAGGATGTAAATGATAGCAGTGTGGACAACAGGATGTAAATGATAGCAGTGTGGACAACAGGATGTAAATGATAGCAGTGTGGACAACAGGATGTAAATGATAGCAGTGTGGACAACAGGATGTAAATGACAGCAGTGTGGACAACAGGATGTAAATGACAGCAGTGTGGACAACAGGATGTAAATGATAGCAGTGTGGACAACAGGATGTAAATGATAGCAGTGTGGACAACAGGATGTAAATGATAGCAGTGTGGACAACAGGATGTAAATGATAGCAGTGTGGACAACAGGATGTAAATGATAGCAGTGTGGACAACAGGATATTGTATGTAAATGATAGCAGTGTGGACAACAGGATGTAAATGATAGCAGTGTGGACAACAGGATGTAAATGACAGCAGTGTGGACAACAGGATGTAAATGACAGCAGTGTGGACAACAGGATGTAAATGATAGCAGTGTGGACAACAGGATGTAAATGATAGCAGTGTGGACAACAGGATGTAAATGACAGCAGTGTGGACAACAGGATGTAAATGACAGCAGTGTGGACAACAGGATGTAAATGACAGCAGTGTGGACAACAGGATGTAAATGACAGCAGTGTGGACAACAGGATGTAAATGATAGCAGTGTGGACAACAGGATGTAAATGATAGCAGTGTGGACAACAGGATGTAAATGATAGCAGTGTGGACAACAGGATGTAAATGATAGCAGTGTGGACAACAGGATGTAAATGACAGCAGTGTGGACAACAGGATGTAAATGACAGCAGTGTGGACAACAGGATGTAAATGATAGCAGTGTGGACAACAGGATGTAAATGATAGCAGTGTGGACAACAGGATGTAAATGATAGCAGTGTGGACAACAGGATGTAAATGATAGCAGTGTGGACAACAGGATGTAAATGATAGCAGTGTGGACAACAGGATGTAAATGATAGCAGTGTGGACAACAGGATGTAAATGATAGCAGTGTGGACAACAGGATGTAAATGATAGCAGTGTGGACAACAGGATGTAAATGATAGCAGTGTGGACAACAGGATGTAAATGATAGCAGTGTGGACAACAGGATATTGTAGCATTTGCTGTAATGTCATTCCCGTGATAACGTTGCCTGAGACCTGAAGACTTGTGTTAGCTCCCTGAGCTAATGCCCAGGCTTCAGCTCAGCGGGCTAACACAGTTTTGTGGCATGCAGGAAACCCAGGTTTGAACCCAGTCGGTCACACGTGATAAAAACAGTATGTTTTTGAGCAGCTGTGAAATTGGTTCTGACCCTTCTTCTTCTTGGGTTGGTTATCCACATGTACGTCAGTGAGTACAACAGCCTCCTCTCTCTGCTCCTCCTGTCTCTCTGTCAGAGTCTGTATCAGCAACAGCCAAAAGCTCAACAGGCATAGGATCTAGAGACAGACAACAGACATCATTACTGACACAGGAAGAACAGAAAACAAAGATCATTACTGACACAGGAAGTACAGACAGCAGACATCATCACTGGCACAGGACGTACAGACAACATACATCATTATAGACACAGGAAGTATAGACAACAGACATCATTGCAGACACAGGAAGTACAGACAACAGAGATCATTACAGACACGGGAAGTACAGACAACAGAGATCATTACAGACACAGGAAGTACAGACAACAGACATCATTGCAGACACAGGAAGTACAGACAACAGAGATCATTACAGACACAGGAAGTACAGACAACAGAGATCCTTACAGACACAGGAAGTACAGACAACAGAGATCCTTACAGACACAGGAAGTACAGACAACAGACATCATTGCAGACACAGGAAGTATAGACAACAGAGATCATTACAGACACGGGAAGTACAGACAACAGAGATCATTACAGACACAGGAAGTACAGACAACAGACATCATTGCAGACACAGGAAGTACAGACAACAGAGATCATTACAGACACAGGAAGTACAGACAACAGAGATCCTTACAGACACAGGAAGTACAGACAACAGAGATCCTTACAGACACAGGAAGTACAGACAACAGACATCATTACAGACACAGGAAGTAGAGACAACAGCACTGAGATAAAATGGGATCAAGAGAGACTGTCACATAAATGTTATTTTAGAAAGAGACCTGATTGATCCAAGATAGCAGCGGTTTCACATCCTCAGCAGTTAGACATATCAGTTCTGTCTCTACCCGTTTACTCAGAACAGTTCTGTCTCTACCCGTTTACTCAGAACAGTTCTGTCTCTACCCGTTTACTCAGAACAGTTCTGTCTCTACCCGTTTACTCAGAACAGTTCTGTCTCTACCAGTTCTGTCTCTACCCGTTTACCTTGTTTACTCAGAACAGTTCTGTCTTCTGTCTCTACCCGTTTACTCAGAACAGTTCTGTCTCTACCCGTTTACTCAGAACAGTTCTGTCTCTACCCGTTTACCTTGGAACAGTTCTGTCTCTACCCGTTTACTCAGAACAGTTCTGTCTCAGTTCTGTACCCGTTTACTCAGAACAGTTCTGTCTCTACCCGTTTACCTTGGAACAGTTCTGTCTCTCACCTTTACTCAGAACAGTTCTGTCTCTACTACTGTGTTTACTCAGAACAGTTCTGTCTCTACCCGTTTACTCAGAACAGTTCTGTCTCTACCCGTTTACTCAGAACAGTTCTGTCTCTACCCCCATTTACTCAGAACAGTTCTGTCTCAGAAACAGTTCTGTCTCTACCCGTTTACTCAGAACAGTTCTGTCTCTACCCCGTTTACCTTGGAACAGTTCTGTCTCTACCCCGTTTACTCAGAACAGTTCTGTCTCTACCCGTTTACTCAGAACAGTTCTGTCTCTACCCGTTTACTCAGAACAGTTCTGTCTCTACCCGTTTACTCAGAACAGTTCTGTCTCTACCCCGTTTACTCAGAACAGTTCTGTCTCTACCCGTTTACTCAGGAACAGTTCTGTCTCTTCTGTCCCCCGTTTACCTTGGAACAGTTCTGTCTCTACCCGTTTACTCAGAACAGTTCTGTCTCTACCCGTTTACTCAGAACAGTTCTGTCTCTACCCGTTTAACAGTTCTGTCTCTACCCGTTTACTCAGAACAGTTCTGTCTCTACCCGTTTACTCAGAACAGTTCTGTCTCTACCCGTTTACTCAGTTCTGTCTCTACCCGTTTACTCAGAACAGTTCTGTCTCTACCCGTTTACTCAGAACAGTTCTGTCTCTACCTGTTTACTCAGAACAGTTCTGTCTCTCCTGTTTACGTTCTGTCTCTACTCAGAACAGTTCTGTCTCTACCCGTTTACTCAGTTCTGTCTCTACCCGTTTACTCAGAACAGTTCTGTCTGTCTCAGAACAGTTCTGTCTCTACCCGTTTACTCAGAACAGTTCTGTCTCTACCCGTTTACTCAGGACAGTTCTGTCTCTACCCGTTTACTCAGAACAGTTCTGTCTCTACCCGTTTACCTTGGAACAGTTCTGTCTCTACCCGTTTACCTTGGAACAGTTCTGTCTCTACCCCGTTTACTCAGAACAGTTCTGTCTCTACCCGTTTACTCAGAACAGTTCTGTCTCTACCCCGTTTACTTGAACAGTTCTGTCTCTACCCCGTTTACTCAGAACAGTTCTGTCTCTACTACCTTGGAACAGTTCTGTCTCTACCCACTCAGAACAGTTCTGTCTCTACCCGTTTACTCAGAACAGTTCTGTCTCTACCCCGTTTACCTTGGAACAGTTCTGTCTCTACCCCGTTTACTCAGAACAGTTCTGTCTCTACCCGTTTACTCAGAACAGTTCTGTCTCTACCCGTTTACTCAGAACAGTTCTGTCTCTACCCGTTTACCTCAGAACAGTTCTGTCTCTACCCGTTTACTCAGAACAGTTCTGTCTCTACCCGTTTACTCAGAACAGTTCTGTCTCTACCCCCTTACTCAGAACAGTTCTGTCTCTACCCGTTTACTCAGAACAGTTCTGTCTCTACCCGTTTACTCAGAACAGTTCTGTCTCTACCCGCTTACTCAGAACAGTTCTGTCTCTACCCCTGTCAGAACAGTTCTGTCTCTACCCGTTTACTCAGAACAGTTCTGTCTCTACCCGTCTGTTCTGTCTCTACCTGTTTACTCAGAACAGTTCTGTCTCTACCCATTTAGTTCTGTCTCTACCCGTTTACTCAGAACAGTTCTGTCTCTACCCGTTTACTCAGAACAGTTCTGTCTCTACCCGTTTACTCAGAACAGTTCTGTCTCTACCCGTTTACCTTGGAACAGTTCTGTCTCTACCCGTTTACTTTACAGTTCTGTCTCTACAGTTCTGTCTCTACCCGTTTACTCAGAACAGTTCTGTCTCTACCCGTTTACTCAGTTCTGTCTCTACCCGTTTACTCAGAACAGTTCTGTCTCTACCCGTTTACTCAGAACAGTTCTGTCTCTACCCCGTTTACTCAGAACAGTTCTGTCTCTACCCGTTTACTCAGAACAGTTCTGTCTCTACCCGTTTACTCAGAACAGTTCTGTCTCTACCTGTTTACTCAGAACAGTTCTGTCTCTACCCGTTTACTCAGAACAGTTCTGTCTCTACCCGTTTACTCAGAACAGTTCTGTCTCTTTACCTGTTTAGAACAGTTCTGTCTCTACCCGTTTACTCAGAACAGTTCTGTCTCTACCCCGTTTACTCAGAACAGTTCTGTCTCTACCCGTGTTCTACCCGTTTACCAGAACAGTTCTGTCTCTACCCGTTTACCTTGGAACAGTTCTGTCTCTACCCGTTTACTCAGAACAGTTCTGTCTCTACCCGTTTACTCAGAACAGTTCTGTCTCTCCCCATTTACTCACAGTTCTGTCTCTACCCGTTTACTCAGAACAGTTCTGTCTCTACCCGTTTCAGAACAGTTCTGTCTCTAGAACAGTTCTGTCTCTACCCCGTTTACCTTGGAACAGTTCTGTCTCTACCCGTTTACCTTGGAACAGTTCTGTCTCTACCCGTTTACCTTGAACAGTTCTGTCTCTACTTTACCAGTTCTGTCTCTTTACTCAGAACAGTTCTGTCTCTACCCGTTTACTCAGAACAGTTCTGTCTCTACCCGTTTACTCAGAACAGTTCTGTCTCTACCCGTTTACTCAGAACAGTTCTGTCTCTACCCCTTGTTTACTCAGAACAGTTCTGTCTCTACCCGTTTACTCAGAACAGTTCTGTCTCTACCCGTTTACTCAGAACAGTTCTGTCTCTACCCGTTTACCTTGGAACAGTTCTGTCTCTACCCGTCAGGACAGTTCTGTCTCTACCTGTTTACTCAGAACAGTTCTGTCTCTACTCAGAACAGTTCTGTCTCTACCCGTTTACTCAGTTTGTCTCTACTCAGAACAGTTCTGTCTCTACCCGTTTACTCAGAACAGTTCTGTCTCTACCCGTTTACCTTGGAACAGTTCTGTCTCTACCCCGTTTACTCAGAACAGTTCTGTCTCTACCCGTTTACTCAGAACAGTTCAGAACAGTTCTGTCTCTACCCGTTTACTCAGAACAGTTCTGTCTCTACCTTTTACTCAGAACAGTTCTGTCTCTACCCCGTTTACTCAACAGTTCTGTCTCTACCCGTTTACTCAGAACAGTTCTGTCTCTACTCAGAACAGTTCTGTCTCTCAGAAGAACAGTTCTGTCTCTACCCGTTTACTCAGAACAGTTCTGTCTCTACCCGTTTACCTTGGAACAGTTCTGTCTCTACCCGTTTACCTTGGAACAGTTCTGTCTCTACCCGTTTACTCAGAACAGTTCTGTCTCTACCCGGAACAGTTTACCTTTACCTTGGAACAGTTCTGTCTCTACCCCGTTTACTCAGAACAGTTCTGTCTCTACCTGTTTACTCAGAACAGTTCTGTCTCTACCCGGAACAGTTCTGTCTCTACCCCGTTTACTCAGAACAGTTCTGTCTCTACCCGTTTACCTTGGAACAGTTCTGTCTCTACCCCGTTTACTCAGAACAGTTCTGTCTCTACCTGTTTACTCAGAACAGTTTGTCTCTACCTTTTACCTTGGAACAGTTCTGTCTCTACCCCGTTTACTTGAACACTGTCTCTAGTTCTGTTCTGTCTCTACCCGTTTACTCAGAACAGTTCTGTCTCTACCCGTTTACTCAGAACAGTTCTGTCTCTACCTTGGAACAGTTCTGTCTCTACCCAGAACAGTTTACTTGGAACAGTTCTGTCTCTACCCGTTTACTCAGAACAGTTCTGTCTCTACCCGTTTACTCAGAACAGTTCTGTCTCTACCCGTTTACCTTGGAACAGTTCTGTCTCTACCCGTTTACTTGGAACAGTTCTGTCTCTACCCGTTTACTCAGAACAGTTCTGTCTCTACCCGTTTACTCAGAACAGTTCTGTCTCTACCCGTTTACCTTGGAACAGTTCTGTCTGTTTACTCAGAACAGTTCTGTCTCTACCCCGTTTACTCAGAACAGTTCTGTCTCTACCTGTTTACTCAGAACAGTTCTGTCTCTACCCCGTTTACCTTGGAACAGTTTACCTTGGAACAGTTCTGTCTCTACCCGTTTACTCAGAACAGTTCTGTCTCTACCCGAACAGTTCTGTCTCTACCCGTTTACTCAGAACAGTTCTGTCTCTACCCGTTTACTCAGAACAGTTCTGTCTCTACCTGTTTACTCAGAACAGTTCTGTCTCTACCCGTTTACTCAGAACAGTTCTGTCTCTACCCCGTTTACTCAGAACAGTTCTGTCTCTACCCGTTTACTCAGAACAGTTCTGTCTCTACCTTGGAACAGTTCTACTCTCACCTTGGACAGTTCTGTCTCTACCCGTTTACTCAGAACAGTTCTGTCTCTACCCGTTTACTCAGAACAGTTCTGTCTCTACCCGTTTACCAGAACAGTTCTGAACAGTTCTGTCTCTACCCGTTTACTCAGAACAGTTCTGTCTCTACCCGTTTACTCAGAACAGTTCTGTCTCTACCCCGTTTACCTTGGAACAGTTCTGTCTCTACCCCGTTTACCTTGGAACAGTTCTGTCTCTACCCGTTTACTCAGAACAGTTCTGTCTCTACCCGTTTACTCAGAACAGTTCTGTCTCTACCTGTCGTTTACTCAGAACAGTTCTGTCTCTACCCAGTTTACTCAGAACAGTTCTGTCTCTACCCGTTTACCTTGGAACAGTTTCTGTCTCTACCTGTTTACTCAGAACAGTTCTGTCTCTACCCGTTTACTCAGAACAGTTCTGTCTCTACCCGTTTACTCAGAACAGTTCTGTCTCTACCTGTTTACTCAGAACAGTTCTGTCTCTACCCGTTTACCTTGGAACAGTTCTGTCTCTACCCCGTTTACTCAGAACAGTTCTGTCTCTACCCGTTTACTCAGAACAGTTCTGTCTCTACCCGTTTACTCAGAACAGTTCTGTCTCTACCCGTTTACTCAGAACAGTTCTGTCTCTACCCGTTTACCTTGAACAGTTCTGTCTCTACCCGTTTACTCAGAACAGTTCTGTCTCTACCCGTTTACTCAGAACAGTTCTGTCTCTACCTGTTGGAACAGTTCTGTCTCTACCCGTTTACCTTGGAACAGTTCTGTCTCTACCCCGTTTACTCAGAACAGTTCTGTCTCTACCCGTTTACTCTACCTGAACAGTTCTGTCTCTACCAGAACAGTTCTGTCTCTACCCGTTTACTCAGAACAGTTCTGTCTCTACCCGTTTACTCAGAACAGTTCTGTCTCTACCGGTTTACCTTGGAACAGTTCTGTCTCTACCCGTTTACCTTGGAACAGTTCTGTCTCTACCCGTTTACCTTGGAACAGTTCTGTCTCTACCCCGTTTACTCAGAACAGTTCTGTCTCTACCCGTTTACTCAGAACAGTTCTGTCTCTACCCGTTTACCTTGGAACAGTTCTGTCTCTACCCCGTTTACTCAGAACAGTTCTGTCTCTACCTGTTTACTCAGAACAGTTCTGTCTCTACCCGTTTACCTTGGAACAGTTCTGTCTCTACCCGTTTACTCAGAACAGTTCTGTCTCTACCCGTTTACCTTGGAACAGTTCTGTCTCTACCCGTTTACTCAGGACAGTTCTGTCTCTACCCGTTTACTCAGAACAGTTCTGTCTCTACCCGTTTACCTTGGAACAGTTCTGTCTCTACTCAGAACAGTTCTGTTTACCTTGGAACAGTTCTGTCTCTACCCCGTTTACTCAGAACAGTTCTGTCTCTACCCGTTTACTCAGAACAGTTCTGTCTCTACCCAGAACAGTTCTGTCTCTACCCGTTTACTCAGAACAGTTCTGTCTCTACTTTACAGAACAGTTCTGTCTCTACCCGTTTACTCAGAACAGTTCTGTCTCTACCCGTTTACTCAGAACAGTTCTGTCTCTACCCGTTTAGAACAGTTCTGTCTCTACCCGGGAACAGTTCTGTCTCTACCCGTTGGAACAGTTCTGTTTACTCAGAACAGTTCTGTCTCTACCCGTTTACCTTTGGAACAGTTCTGTCTCTAGGAACAGTTCTGTCTCTACCCGTTTACTCAGAACAGTTCTGTCTCTACCCGTTTACTCAGAACAGTTCTGTCTCTACCTGTTTACTCAGAACAGTTCTGTCTCTACCCGTTTACCTTGGAACAGTTCTGTCTCTACCCGTTTACTCAGAACAGTTCTGTCTCTACCCGTTTACTCAGAACAGTTCTGTCTCTACCCGTTTACTCAGAACAGTTCTGTCTCTACCCGTTTACTCAGAACAGTTCTGTCTCTACCCCGTTTACTCAGAACAGTTCTGTCTCTACCTGTTTACTCAGAACAGTTCTATCTCTACCCGTTTACTCAGAACAGTTCTGTCTCTACTCAGAACAGTTCTGTCTCTACCCCGTTTACTCAGAACAGTTCTGTCTCTACCCGTTTACTCAGAACAGTTCTGTCTCTACCCGTTTACTCAGAACAGTTCTGTCTCTACCTGTTTACTCAGGACAGTTCTGTCTCTACCCGTTTACTCAGAACAGTTCTGTCTCTACCCGTTTACTCAGAACAGTTCTGTCTCTACCCGTTTACTCAGAACAGTTCTGTCTCTACCCGTTTACTCAGAACAGTTCTGTCTCTACCCCCGTTTACTCAGAACAGTTCTGTCTCTACCCGTTTACTTGGAACAGTTCTGTCTCTACCCCGTTTACTCAGAACAGTTCTGTCTCTACCCGTTTACTCAGAACAGTTCTGTCTCTACCCGTTTACCTCAGAACAGTTCTGTCTCTACCCGTTTACTCAGAACAGTTCTGTCTCTACCCGTTTACTCAGAACAGTTCTGTCTCTACCCGTTTACCTTGGAACAGTTCTGTCTCTACCCGTTTACTCAGAACAGTTCTGTCTCTACCCGTTTACTCAGAACAGTTCTGTCTCTAACAGTTCTGTCTCTACCTTTACTCAGAACAGTTTGTCTCTACCTGAAGAACAGTTCTGTCTCTACCCCGTTTACCTTGAACAGTTCTGTCTCTACCCGTTTACTCAGAACAGTTCTGTCTCTACCCGTTTACTCAGAACAGTTCTGTCTCTACCCGTTTACTCAGAACAGTTCTGTCTCTACCCGTTTACCTAACAGTTCTGTCTCTACCCGTTTACCTTGAACAGTTCTGTCTCTACCCCGTTTACTCAGAACAGTTCTGTCTCTACCCGTTTACCTTGGAACAGTTCTGTCTCTACCCCGTTTACCTTGAACAGTTCTGTCTCTACTACCTTCTGTTTACTCAGAACAGTTCTGTCTCTACCCGTTTACTCAGAACAGTTCTGTCTCTACCCGTTTACTCAGAACAGTTCTGTCTCTACCCGTCTCTACCTTTACAGTTCTGTGGAACAGTTCTGTCTCTACCCTCAGTTTGTCTCTACCCGTTTTACTCAGAACAGAACAGTTCTGTCTCTACCCGTTTACTCAGAACAGTTCTGTCTCTACCCCGTTTACCTTGGAACAGTTCTGTCTCTACCTGTTTACCTTGGAACAGTTCTGTCTCTACCCTCGTTTACTCAGAACAGTTCTGTCTCTACCTGTTTACTCAGAACAGTTCTGTCTCTACCCGAACAGTTTACCTTGGAACAGTTCTGTCTCTACCCGTTTACTCAGAACAGTTCTGTCTCTACCCGTTCTTACTCAGAACAGTTCTGTCTCTACCCCGTTTACCTTGGAACAGTTCTGTCTCTACCCGTTTACTCAGAACAGTTCTGTCTCTACCCCGTTTACTCAGAACAGTTCTGTCTCTACCCCTCAGAACAGTTTGTCTCTACCCCGTTTACTCAGAACAGTTCTGTCTCTACCCGTTTACTCAGAACAGTTCTGTCTCTACCTGTTTACTCAGAACAGTTTACCCGTTTACAGAACAGTTCTGTCTCTACCCGTTTACTCAGAACAGTTCTGTCTCTACCCCGTTTACTCAGAACAGTTCTGTCTCTACCCGTTTACTCAGGAACAGTTCTGTTTCTACCCGTTTACTCAGAACAGTTCTGTCTCTACCCAGTTTACTCAGAACAGTTCTGTCTCTACCCGTTTACTCAGAACAGTTCTGTCTCTCCTCATTTACTCAGAACAGTTCTGTCTCTACCCGTTTACTCAGAACAGTTCTGTCTCTACCCGTTTACTCAGAACAGTTCTGTCTCTACCCGTTTACTCAGAACAGTTCTGTCTCTACCCGTTTACCTTGGAACAGTTCTGTCTCTACCCTTGGAACAGTTCTGTCTCTACCCTGTTTACTCAGAACAGTTCTGTCTCTACCCCGTTTACTCAGAACAGTTCTGTCTCTACCCGTTTACCTTGGAACAGTTCTGTCTCAGAACAGTTCTGTCTCTACCCGTTTACTCAGAACAGTTCTGTCTCTACCCCGCTTACCTTGGAACAGTTCTGTCTCTACCCCGTTTACTCAGAACAGTTCTGTCTCTACCCGTTTACTCAGAACAGTTCTGTCTCTACCCGTTTACCTCAGAACAGTTCTGTCTCTACCCCGTTTACTCAGAACAGTTCTGTCTCTACCTGTTTACTCAGAACAGTTCTGTCTCTACCCCGTTTACCTTGGAACAGTTCTGTCTCTACCCGTTTACTCAGAACAGTTCTGTCTCTACCCGTTTACTCAGAACAGTTCTGTCTCTACCCCGTTTACTCAGAACAGTTCTGTCTCTACCCGTTTACCTTGGAACAGTTCTGTCTCTACCCGTTTACTCAGAACAGTTCTGTCTCTACCCGTTTACCTTGGAACAGTTCTGTCTCTACCCGTTTACCTTGGAACAGTTCTGTCTCTACCCCGTTTACTCAGAACAGTTCTGTCTCTACCCCGTTTACTCAGAACAGTTCTGTCTCTACCCGTTTACTCAGAACAGTTCTGTCTCTACCCGTTTACCTTGGAACAGTTCTGTCTCTACCCGTTTACTCAGAACAGTTCTGTCTCTACCCGTTTACTCAGAACAGTTCTGTCTCTACCCGTTTACTCAGAACAGTTCTGTCTCTACCCGTTTACTCAGAACAGTTCTGTTACCTTCTCAGAACAGTTCTGTCTCTACCCGTTTACTCAGAACAGTTCTGTCTCTACCCGTTTACTCAGAACAGTTCTGTCTCTACCCCGTTTACTCAGAACAGTTCTGTCTCTACCCGTTTACTCAGAACAGTTCTGTCTCTACCCGTTTACTCAGGACAGTTCTGTCTCTACCCCGTTTACTCAGAACAGTTCTGTTCTGTTTACTACCCGTTTACCTTGGAACAGTTCTGTCTCTACCCGTTTACTCAGAACAGTTCTGTCTCTCTTTACTCAGAACAGTTCTGTTTACTCAGAACAGTTCTGTCTCTACCCGTTTACTCAGAACAGTTCTGTCTCTACCCGTTTACTCAGAACAGTTCTGTCTCTACCCCGTTTACCTTGGAACAGTTCTGTCTCTACCCGTTTACCTTGGAACAGTTCTGTCTCTACCCGTTTACTCAGAACAGTTCTGTCTCTACCCGTTTACTCAGAACAGTTCTGTCTCTACCCGTTTACCTTGGAACAGTTCTCTGTCTCTACCCGTTTACTCAGAACAGTTCTGTCTCTTTACTCAGAACAGTTCTGTCTCTACCCCGTTTACTCAGAACAGTTCTGTCTCTACCCGTTTACTCAGAACAGTTCTGTCTCTACCTGTTTACTCAGAACAGTTCTGTCTCTACCCTTTACTCAGAACAGTTCTGTTCTACCCGTTTACTCAGAACAGTTCTGTCTCTACCCGTTTACTCAGAACAGTTCTGTCTCTACCCGTTTACCTTGGAACAGTTCTGTCTCTACCCGTTTACTCAGAACAGTTCTGTCTCTACCCGTTTACTCAGAACAGTTCTGTCTCTCCCCAGAACAGTTCTGTCTCTACCCGTTTACTCAGAACAGTTCTGTCTCTACCCGTTTACTCAGAACAGTTCTGTCTCTACCCGTTTACTCAGAACAGTTCTGTCTCTACCCGTTTACTCAGAACAGTTCTGTCTCTACCCCGTTTACAGAACAGTTCTGTCTCTACCTGTTTACTCAGAACAGTTCTGTCTCTACCCGTGTCTCTACCCCGTTTACTCAGAACAGTTCTGTCTCTACCCGTTTACTCAGAACAGTTCTGTCTCTACCCGTTTACTCAGGAACAGTTCTGTCTCTACCCGTTTACTCAGAACAGTTCTGTCTCTACCCGTTTACCTTGGAACAGTTCTGTCTCTACCCGTTTACTCAGAACAGTTCTGTCTCTACCCGTTTACTCAGAACAGTTCTGTCTCTACCCCATTTACTCAGAACAGTTCTGTCTCTACTCAGAACAGTTCTGTCTTACTCAGAACAGTTCTGTCTCTACCCGTTTACTCAGAACAGTTCTGTCTCTACCCCTCCAGTTTACCTTGGAACAGTTCTACTCTACCCCGGAACAGTTCTGTCTCTACCCCGTTTACTCAGAACAGTTCTGTCTCTACCCGTTTACTCAGAACAGTTCTGTCTCTACCCGTTTACCTCAGAACAGTTCTGTCTCTACCCGTTTACTCAGAACAGTTCTGTCTCTACTCACTCAGAACAGTTCTGTCTCTACCCGTTTACCAGAACAGTTCTGTCTCTACCCGTTTACTCAGAACAGTTCTGTCTCTACCAGGACAGTTCTGTCTTTAACAGTTCTGTCTCTACCCGTTTACTCAGAACAGTTCTGTCTCTACCCGTTTACTCAGAACAGTTCTGTCTCTACCCGTTTACTCAGAACAGTTCTGTCTCTACCCGTTTACTCAGAACAGTTCTGTCTCTACCCGTTTACTCAGAACAGTTCTGTCTCTACCCGTTTACTCAGAACAGTTCTGTCTCTACCCGTTTACTCAGAACAGTTCTGTCTCTACCCGTTTACCTTGGAACAGTTCTGTCTCTACCCGTTTACCTTGGAACAGTTCTGTCTCTACCCCGTTTACTCAGAACAGTTCTGTCTCTACCCGTTTACCTTGGAACAGTTCTGTCTCTACCCGTTTACCTTGGAACAGTTCTGTCTCTACCCCGTTTACTCAGAACAGTTCTGTCTCTAGAACAGTTCTGTCTCTACCCCGTTTACCTCAGGAACAGTTCTGTCTCTACCCGTTTACTCAGAACAGTTCTGTCTCTACCCGTTTACTCAGAACAGTTCTGTCTCTACCCGTTTACTCAGAACAGTTCTGTCTCTACCTGTTTACTCAGAACAGTTCTGTCTCTACCCCGTTTACCTTGGAACAGTTCTGTCTCTACCCGTTTACTCAGAACAGTTCTGTCTCTACCCGTTTACTCAGAACAGTTCTGTCTCTACCCGTTTACTCAGAACAGTTCTGTCTCTACCCGTTTACTCAGAACAGTTCTGTCTCTACCCCGTTTACTCAGAACAGTTCTGTCTCTACCTGTTTACTCAGAACAGTTCTATCTCTACCCGTTTACTCAGAACAGTTCTGTCTCTACCCCGTTTACTCAGAACAGTTCTGTCTCTACCCCGTTTACTCAGAACAGTTCTGTCTCTACCCGTTTACTCAGAACAGTTCTGTCTCTACCCGTTTACTCAGAACAGTTCTGTCTCTACCCGTTTACCTTGGAACAGTTCTGTCTCTACCCGTTTACTCAGAACAGTTCTGTCTCTACCCGTTTACTCAGAACAGTTCTGTCTCTACCCATTTACTCAGAACAGTTCTGTCTCTACCCGTTTACTCAGAACAGTTCTGTCTCTACCCGTTTACTCAGAACAGTTCTGTCTCTACCCGTTTACTCAGAACAGTTCTGTCTCTACCCGTTTACCTTGGAACAGTTCTGTCTCTACCCGTTTACCTTGGAACAGTTCTGTCTCTACCCTGTTTACTCAGAACAGTTCTGTCTCTACCCGTTTACTCAGAACAGTTCTGTCTCTACCCGTTTACTCAGAACAGTTCTGTCTCTACCCGTTTACTCAGAACAGTTCTGTCTCTACCCCGTTTACTCAGAACAGTTCTGTCTCTACCCCGTTTACCTTGGAACAGTTCTGTCTCTACCCGTTTACTCAGAACAGTTCTGTCTCTACCCGTTTACCTTGGAACAGTTCTGTCTCTACCCGTTTACCTTGGAACAGTTCTGTCTCTACCCGTTTACTCAGAACAGTTCTGTCTCTACCCTTGGAACAGTTCTGTCTCTACCCGTTTACCTTGGAACAGTTCTGTCTCTACCCCGTTTACTCAGAACAGTTCTGTCTCTACCTGTTTACTCAGAACAGTTTACTCAGAACAGTTCTGTCTCTACCCGTTTACTCAGAACAGTTCTGTCTCTACCCGTTTACTCAGAACAGTTCTGTCTCTACCCGTTTACCTTGGAACAGTTCTGTCTCTACCCGTTTACTTCAGAACAGTTCTGTCTCTACCCGTTTACTCAGAACAGTTCTGTCTCTACCCCGTTTACCTCCAGTTCTGTCTCTACCCCGTTTACTCAGAACAGTTCTGTCTCTACCTGTTTACTCAGAACAGTTCTGTCTCTACCCCGTTTACTCAGAACAGTTCTGTCTCTACCCGTTTACTCAGGAACAGTTCTGTCTCTACCCGTTTACTCAGAACAGTTCTGTCTCTACCCATTTACTCAGAACAGTTCTGTCTACTAGAACAGTTCTGTCTCTACCCGTTTACTCAGAACAGTTCTGTCTCTACCCGTTTACTCAGAACAGTTCTGTCTCTACCCCGTTTACCTTGGAACAGTTCTGTCTCTACCCCGTTTACCTTGGAACAGTTCTGTCTCTACCCCGTTTACTTGGAACAGTTCTGTCTCTACCCGTTTACTCAGAACAGTTCTGTCTCTACCCGTTTACCTCAGAACAGTTCTGTCTCTACCCGTTTACTCAGAACAGTTCTGTCTCTACCTGTTTACTCAGAACAGTTCTGTCTCTACCCCGTTTACTCAGAACAGTTCTGTCTCTACCCGTTTACTCAGAACAGTTCTGTCTCTACCCGTTTACTCAGGACAGTTCTGTTTACCCGTTTACTCAGAACAGTTCTGTCTCTACCCGTTTACCTTGGAACAGTTCTGTCTCTACCCGTTTACTCAGAACAGTTCTGTCTCTACCCGTTTACTCAGAACAGTTCTGTCTCTCCCCATTTACTCAGAACAGTTCTGTCTCTACCCGTTTACTCAGAACAGTTCTGTCTCTACCCGTTTACTCCAGTTCTGTCTCTACCCGTTTACTCAGAACAGTTCTGTCTCTACCCGTTTACTCAGAACAGTTCTGTCTCTACCCCGTTTACCTTGGAACAGTTCTGTCTCTACCCCGTTTACTCAGAACAGTTCTGTCTCTACCTCACTCAGAACAGTTCTGTCTCTACCCCGTTTACTCAGAACAGTTCTGTCTCTACCCGTTTACTCAGGACAGTTCTGTCTCTACCCTCAGAACAGTTCTGTCTCTACCCATTTACTCAGAACAGTTCTGTCTCTACCCGTTTACTCAGAACAGTTCTGTCTCTACCCGACTCAGAACAGTTCTGTCTCTACCCGTTTACTCAGAACAGTTCTGTCTCTACCCGTTTACCTTGAACAGTTCTGTCTCTACCCCGTTTACCTTGGAACAGTTCTGTCTCTACCCGTTTACTCAGAACAGTTCTGTCTCTACCCGTTTACTCAGAACAGTTCTGTCTCTACCCGTTTACTCAGAACAGTTCTGTCTCTACCCGTTTACTCAGAACAGTTCTGTCTCTACCCCGTTTACTCAGAACAGTTCTGTCTCTACCCCGTTTACTCAGAACAGTTCTGTCTCTAACAGTTCTGTCTCTACCCAGTTCTGTTTACTCAGAACAGTTCTGACTCTACCCGTTACCTTGGAACAGGTCTGTCTCTACCCGTTTACTCAGAACAGTTCTGTCTCTACCCGTTTACTCAGAACAGTTCTGTCTCTCCCCATTTACTCAGAACAGTTCTGTCTCTACTCTCAGAACAGTTCTGTCTCTACCCGTTTACTCAGAACAGTTCTGTCTCTACCCGTTTACTCAGAACAGTTCTGTCTCTTTACCTTGGAACAGTTCTGTCTCTACCCCGGAACAGTTCTGTCTCTACCCCGTTTACTCAGAACAGTTCTGTCTCTACCCGTTTACTCAGAACAGTTCTGTCTCTACCCGTTTACTCAGAACAGTTCTGTCTCTACCCCGTTTACTCAGAACAGTTCTGTCTCTACCCGTTTACTCAGAACAGTTCTGTCTCTACCCGTTTACCTTGGAACAGTTCTGTCTCTACCCGTTTACTCAGAACAGTTGTGTCTCTACCCGTTTACCTTGGAACAGTTCTGTCTCTACCCGTTCTACCCGTTACCTTGGAACAGTTCTGTCTCTACCCCCGTTTACTCAGAACAGTTCTGTCTCTACCCGTTTACCTTGGAACAGTTCTGTCTCTACCCGTTTACCTTGGAACAGTTCTGTCTCTACCCCGTTTACTCAGAACAGTTCTGTCTCTACCAGAACAGTTTACTCAGAACAGTTCTGTCTCTACCCGTTTACTCAGAACAGTTCTGTCTCTACCCGTTTACTCAGAACAGTTCTGTCTCTACCCCGTTTACCTTGGAACAGTTCTGTCTCTACCCGTTTACTCAGAACAGTTCTGTCTCTACCTGTTTAACAGTTCTGTCTCTACCCCGTTTACTCAGAACAGTTCTGTCTCTACCCGTTTACTCAGGACAGTTCTGTCTCTACCCGTTTAGAACAGTTCTGTCTCTACCCGTTTACCTTGGAACAGTTCTGTCTCTACCCGTTTACTCAGAACAGTTCTGTCTCTACCCGTTTACTCAGAACAGTTCTGTCTCTCCCCATTTACTCAGAACAGTTCTGTCTCTACCCGTTTACTCAGAACAGTTCTGTCTCTACCCGTTACTCAGAACAGTTCTGTCTCTACCCGTTTACTCAGAACAGTTCTGTCTCTACCCCGTTTACCTTGGAACAGTTCTGTCTCTACCCCGTTTACTCAGAACAGTTCTGTCTCTACCCGTTTACTCAGAACAGTTCTGTCTCTACCTTGTTCTGTCTCTACTCAGAACAGTTCTGTCTCTACCTGTTTACTCAGAACAGTTCTGTCTCTACCCCGTTTACCTTGGAACAGTTCTGTCTCTACCCGTTTACTCAGAACAGTTCTGTCTCTACCCGTTTACTCAGACAGTTCTGTCTCTACCCGTTTACTCAGAACAGTTCTGTCTCTACCCGAACAGTTCTGTCTCTACCCGTTTACTCAGAACAGTTCTGTCTCTACCTGTTTACTCAGAACAGTTCTGTCTCTACCCCGTTTACCTTGGAACAGTTCTGTCTCTACCCGTTTACTCAGAGCAGTTCTGTCTCTACCCGTTTACTCAGAACAGTTCTGTCTCTACCCATTTACTCAGAACAGTTCTGTCTCTACCCGTTTACTCAGAACAGTTCTGTCTCTACCCGTTTACTCAGAACAGTTCTGTCTCTACCTGTTTACTCAGAACAGTTCTATCTCTACCCGTTTACTCAGAACAGTTCTGTCTCTACCCCGTTTACTCAGAACAGTTCTGTCTCTACCCAGTTCGTTTCTGTCTCTACCCGTTTACTCAGGACAGTTCTGTCTCTACCCGTTTACTCAGAACAGTTCTGACTCTACCCGTTTACCTTGGAACAGTTCTGTCTCTACCCGTTTACTCAGAACAGTTCTGTCTCTACCCGTTTACTCAGAACAGTTCTGTCTCTCCCCATTTACTCAGAACAGTTCTGTCTCTACCCGTTTACTCAGAACAGTTCTGTCTCTACCCGTTTACTCAGAACAGTTCTGTCTCTACCCGTTTACTCAGAACAGTTCTGTCTCTACCCGTTTACCTTGGAACAGTTCTGTCTCTACCCGTTTACTCAGAACAGTTCTGTCTCTACCTCAGAACAGTTCTGTCTCTACCCGTTTACTCAGAACAGTTCTGTCTCTACCCGTTTACCAGAAAGTTCTGGAACAGTTCTGTCTCTACCCGTTTACTCAGAACAGTTCTGTCTCTACCCGTTCTGTCTCTACCCCGTTTACTCAGAACAGTTCTGTCTCTACCCGTTTACTCAGAACAGTTCTGTCTCTACCCGTTTACTCAGAACAGTTCTGTCTCTACCCGTTTACTCAGAACAGTTCTGTCTCTACCCGTTTACTCAGAACAGTTCTGTCTCTACCCGTTTACCTTGGAACAGGTCTGTCTCTACCCGTTTACTCAGGACAGTTCTGTCTCTACCCGTTTACTCAGAACAGTTCTGTCTCTCCCCATTTACTCAGAACAGTTCTGTCTCTACCCGTTTACTCAGAGCAGTTCTGTCTCTACCCGTTTACTCAGAACAGTTCTGTCTCTACCCATTTACTCAGAACAGTTCTGTCTCTACCCGTTTACTCAGAACAGTTCTGTCTCTACCCGTTTACTCAGAACAGTTCTGTCTCTACCCGAACAGTTTACTCTAGAACAGTTCTGTCTCTACCCCGTTTACTCAGAACAGTTCTGTCTCTACCCCGTTTACTCAGAACAGTTCTGTCTCTACCCGTTTACTCAGGACAGTTCTGTCTCTACCCGTTTACTCAGAACAGTTCTGTCTCTTTACCTTGGAACAGGTCTGTCTCTACCCGTTTACTCAGGACAGTTCTGTCTCTAGTTTACTCAGAACAGTTCTGTCTCTCCCCATTTACTCAGAACAGTTCTGTCTCTACCCGTTTACTCAGAACAGTTCTGTCTCTACCCGTTTACTCAGAACAGTTCTGTCTCTACCCGTTTACTCAGAACAGTTCTGTCTCTACCCCGTTTACCTTGGAACAGTTCTGTCTCTACCCCGTTTACCTTGGAACAGTTCTGTCTCTACCCCGTTTACTCAGAACAGTTCTGTCTCTACCCGTTTACTCAGAACAGTTCTGTCTCTACCCGTTTACCTTGGAACAGTTCTGTCTCTACCCGTTTACTCAGAACAGTTCTGTCTCTACCTGTTTACTCAGAACAGTTCTGTCTCTACCCCGTTTACCTTGGAACAGTTCTGTCTTTACCCGTTTACTCAGAACAGTTCTGTCTCTACCCGTTTACTCAGGACAGTTCTGTCTCTACCCGTTTACTCAGAACAGTTCTGTCTCTACCCGTTTACTCAGAACAGTTCTGTCTCTACCCGTTTACCTTGGAACAGTTCTGTCTCTACCCGTTTACTTGGAACAGTTCTGTCTCTACCCGTTTACTCAGAACAGTTCTGTCTCTACCCGTTTACCTTGGAACAGTTCTGTCTCTACCCGTTTACCTTGGAACAGTTCTGTCTCTACCCGTTTACTCAGAACAGTTCTGTCTCTACCTGTTTACTCAGAACAGTTCTGTCTCTACCCCGTTTACAGTTCTGTCTCTACCCCGTTTACTCAGAACAGTTCTGTCTCTACCCGTTTACCTTGGAACAGTTCTGTCTCTACCCGTTTACTCAGAACAGTTCTGTCTCTACCTGTTTACTCAGAACAGTTCTGTCTCTACCCCGTTTACCTTGGAACAGTTCTGTCTCTACCCGTTTACTCAGAACAGTTCTGTCTCTACCCGTTTACTCAGAACAGTTCTGTCTCTACCCGTTTACTCAGAACAGTTCTGTCTCTACCCGTTTACTCAGAACAGTTCTGTCTCTACCTGTTTACTCAGAACAGTTCTGTCTCTACCCGTTTACTCAGAACAGTTCTGTCTCTACCCCGTTTACTCAGAACAGTTCTGTCTCTACCCCGTTTACTCAGAACAGTTCTGTCTCTACCCGTTTACTCAGGACAGTTCTGTCTCTACCCGTTTACTCAGAACAGTTCTGACTCTACCCGACCTTGGAACAGGTCTGTCTCTACCCGTTTACTCAGGACAGTTCTGTCTCTACCCGTTTACTCAGAACAGTTCTGTCTCTCCCCATTTACTCAGAACAGTTCTGTCTCTACCCGTTTACTCAGAACAGTTCTGTCTCTACCCGTTTACTCAGAACAGTTCTGTCTCTACCCGTTTACTCAGAACAGTTCTGTCTCTACCCCGTTTACCTTGGAACAGTTCTGTCTCTACCCCGTTTACCTTGGAACAGTTCTGTCTCTACCCCGTTTACTCAGAACAGTTCTGTCTCTACCCGTTTACTCAGAACAGTTCTGTCTCTACCCGTTTACCTCGGAACAGTTCTGTCTCTACCCGTTTACTCAGAACAGTTCTGTCTCTACCCGTTTACTCAGAACAGTTCTGTCTCTACCCCGTTTACCTTGGAACAGTTCTGTCTCTACCCGTTTACTCAGAACAGTTCTGTCTCTACCCGTTTACCTTGGAACAGTTCTGTCTCTACCCGTTTACCTTGGAACAGTTCTGTCTCTACCCCGTTTACTCAGAACAGTTCTGTCTCTACCCGTTTACCTTGGAACAGTTCTGTCTCTACCCGTTTACCTTGGAACAGTTCTGTCTCTACCCCGTTTACTCAGAACAGTTCTGTCTCTACCTGTTTACTCAGAACAGTTCTGTCTCTACCCTGTTTACCTTGGAACAGTTCTGTCTCTACCCCGTTTACTCAGAACAGTTCTGTCTCTACCTGTTTACTCAGAACAGTTCTGTCTCTACCCGTTTACTCAGAACAGTTCTGTCTCTACCCGTTTACCTCGGAACAGTTCTGTCTCTACCCGTTTACTCAGAACAGTTCTGTCTCTACCCGTTTACTCAGAACAGTTCTGTCTCTACCCCGTTTACCTCGGAACAGTTCTGTCTCTACCCCGTTTACTCAGAACAGTTCTGTCTCTACCTGTTTACTCAGAACAGCTCTGTCTCTACCCCGTTTACTCAGAACAGTTCTGTCTCTACCCGTTTACTCAGGACAGTTCTGTCTCTACCCGTTTACTTTCTGACTCTAGGAACAGTTCTGTCTCTACCCGTTTACTCAGAACAGTTCTGTCTCTACCCGTTTACTCAGAACAGTTCTGTCTCTACCCGTTTACTCAGAACAGTTCTGTCTCTACCCCGTTTACCTTGGAACAGTTCTGTCTCTACCCCGTTTACCTTGGAACAGTTCTGTCTCTACCCCGTTTACTCAGAACAGTTCTGTCTCTACCCGTTTACTCAGAACAGTTCTGTCTCTACCCGTTTACCTCGGAACAGTTCTGTCTCTACCCGTTTACTCAGAACAGTTCTGTCTCTACCTGTTTACTCAGAACAGTTCTGTCTCTACCCCGTTTACTCAGAACAGTTCTGTCTCTACCCGTTTACTCAGAACAGTTCTGTCTCTACCCGTTTACTC
The DNA here is from genome assembly GCF_034236695.1 of Oncorhynchus nerka. Lineage (NCBI taxonomy): Eukaryota > Metazoa > Chordata > Actinopteri > Salmoniformes > Salmonidae > Oncorhynchus > Oncorhynchus nerka. Next base: position 93,388,881 of record NC_088415.1, read on the forward strand.
AGGACAGTTCTGTCTCTACCCGTTTACTCAGAACAGTTCTGACTCTACCCGTTTACCTTGGAACAGGTCTGTCTCTACCCGTTTACTCAGGACAGTTCTGTCTCTACCCGTTTACTCAGAACAGTTCTGTCTCTCCCCATTTACTCAGAACAGTTCTGTCTCTACCCGTTTACTCAGAACAGTTCTGTCTCTACCCGTTTACCTCGGAACAGTTCTGTCTCTACCCTATCTCTACCCGTTTACTCAGAACAGTTCTGTCTCTACCTGTTTACTCAGAACAGTTCTGTCTCTACCCCGTTTACCTTGGAACAGTTCTGTCTCTACCCCGTTTACTCAGAACAGTTCTGTCTCTACCTGTTTACTCAGAACAGTTCTGTCTCTACCCCGTTTACTCAGAACAGTTCTGTCTCTACCCGTTTACTCAGGAACAGTTCTGTCTCTACCCGTTTACTCAGAACAGTTCTGTCTCTACCCGTTTACTCAGAACAGTTCTGTCTCTACCCGTTTACTTAACAGTTCTGTCTCTACCCGTTTACTCAGAACAGTTCTGTCTCTACCCGTTTACTCAGAACAGTTCTGTCTCTACCCCGTTTACCTTGGAACAGTTCTGTCTCTACCCCTGTTCTGGAACAGTTCTGTCTCTACCCCGTTTACTCAGAACAGTTCTGTCTCTACCCGTTTACTCAGAACAGTTCTGTCTCTACCCGTTTACTCAGAACAGTTCTGTCTCTACCCCGTTTACTCAGAACAGTTCTGTCTCTACCTGTTTACTCAGAACAGTTCTGTCTCTACCCCGTTTACTCAGAACAGTTCTGTCTCTACCCGTTTACTCAGGACAGTTCTGTCTCTACCCGTTTACTCAGAACAGTTCTGTCTCTACCCGTTTACTCAGAACAGTTCTGTTCTACCTTTACCTTGGAACAGGTCTGTCTCTACCCGTTTACTCAGGACAGTTCTGTCTCTACCCGTTTACTCAGAACAGTTCTGTCTCTCCCCATTTACTCAGAACAGTTCTGTCTCTACCCGTTTACTCAGAACAGTTCTGTCTCTACCCGTTTACTCAGAACAGTTCTGTCTCTACCCGTTTACTCAGAACAGTTCTGTCTCTACCCCGTTTACCTTGGAACAGTTCTGTCTCTACCCCGTTTACCTTGGAACAGTTCTGTCTCTACCCCGTTTACTCAGAACAGTTCTGTCTCTACCCGTTTACTCAGAACAGTTCTGTCTCTACCCGTTTACCTCGGAACAGTTCTGTCTCTACCCGTTTACTCAGAACAGTTCTGTCTCTACCCGTTTACTCAGAACAGTTCTGTCTCTACCCCGTTTACCTTGGAACAGTTCTGTCTCTACCCGTTTACTCAGAACAGTTCTGTCTCTACCCGTTTACCTTGGAACAGTTCTGTCTCTACCCGTTTACCTTGGAACAGTTCTGTCTCTACCCCGTTTACTCAGAACAGTTCTGTCTCTACCCGTTTACCTTGGAACAGTTCTGTCTCTACCCGTTTACCTTGGAACAGTTCTGTCTCTACCCCGTTTACTCAGAACAGTTCTGTCTCTACCTGTTTACTCAGAACAGTTCTGTCTCTACCCCGTTTACCTTGGAACAGTTCTGTCTCTACCCCGTTTACTCAGAACAGTTCTGTCTCTACCCGTTTACTCAGAACAGTTCTGTCTCTACCCCGTTTACCTTGGAACAGTTCTGTCTCTACCCCGTTTACTCAGAACAGTTCTGTCTCTACCTGTTTACTCAGAACAGCTCTGTCTCTACCCCGTTTACTCAGAACAGTTCTGTCTCTACCCGTTTACTCAGAACAGTTCTGTCTCTACCCGTTTACTCAGAACAGTTCTGACTCTACCCGTTTACCTTGGAACAGGTCTGTCTCTACCCGTTTACTCAGGACAGTTCTGTCTCTACCCGTTTACTCAGAACAGTTCTGTCTCTCCCCATTTACTCAGAACAGTTCTGTCTCTACCCGTTTACTCAGAACAGTTCTGTCTCTACCCGTTTACTCAGAACAGTTCTGTCTCTACCCGTTTACTCAGAACAGTTCTGTCTCTACCCCGTTTACCTTGGAACAGTTCTGTCTCTACCCCGTTTACTCAGAACAGTTCTGTCTCTACCCGTTTACTCAGAACAGTTCTGTCTCTACCCGTTTACCTCGGAACAGTTCTGTCTCTACCCGTTTACTCAGAACAGTTCTGTCTCTACCTGTTTACTCAGAACAGTTCTGTCTCTACCCCGTTTACCTTGGAACAGTTCTGTCTCTACCCGTTTACTCAGAACAGTTCTGTCTCTACCCGTTTACTCAGGACAGTTCTGTCTCTACCCGTTTACTCAGAACAGTTCTGTCTCTACCCATTTACTCAGAACAGTTCTGTCTCTACCCGTTTACTCAGAACAGTTCTGTCTCTACCCGTTTACCTCGGAACAGTTCTGTCTCTACCCCGTTTACTCAGAACAGTTCTGTCTCTACCTGTTTACTCAGCTCTGTCTCTACCCCGTTTACTCAGAACAGTTCTGTCTCTACCCGTTTACTCAGGAACAGTTCTGTCTCTACCCGTTTACTCAGAACAGTTCTGTCTCCCATTTACTCAGAACAGTTCTGTCTCTACCCGTTTACTCAGAACAGTTCTGTCTCTACCCGTTTACTCAGAACAGTTCTGTCTCTACCCGTTTACTCAGAACAGTTCTGTCTCTACCCGTTTACCTTGGAACAGTTCTGTCTCTACCCCGTTTACCTTGGAACAGTTCTGTCTCTACCCCGTTTACTCAGAACAGTTCTGTCTCTACCCGTTTACTCAGAACAGTTCTGTCTCTACCCGTTTACTCAGAACAGTTCTGTCTCTACCCGTTTACTCAGAACAGTTCTGTCTCTACCCGTTTACTCAGAACAGTTCTGTCTCTACCCCGTTTACTCAGAACAGTTCTGTCTCTACCCGTTTACTCAGGACAGTTCTGTCTCTACCCGTTTACTTCTGAACAGTTCTGACTCTACCCGTTTACCTTGGAACAGGTCTGTCTCTACCCGTTTACTCAGGACAGTTCTGTCTCTACCCGTTTACTCAGAACAGTTCTGTCTCTCCCCATTTACTCAGAACAGTTCTGTCTCTACCCGTTTACTCAGAACAGTTCTGTCTCTACCCGTTTACCTCGGAACAGTTCTGTCTCTACCCGTTTACTCAGAACAGTTCTGTCTCTACCCGTTTACTCAGAACAGTTCTGTCTCTACCCCGTTTACCTTGGAACAGTTCTGTCTCTACCCCGTTTACTCAGAACAGTTCTGTCTCTACCTGTTTACTCAGAACAGCTCTGTCTCTACCCCGTTTACTCAGAACAGTTCTGTCTCTACCCGTTTACTCAGGACAGTTCTGTCTCTACCCGTTTACTCAGAACAGTTCTGACTCTACCCATTTACTCAGAACAGTTCTGTCTCTACCCGTTTACTCAGAACAGTTCTGTCTCTACCCGTTTACTCAGAACAGTTCTGTCTCTACCCGTTTACTCAGAACAGTTCTGTCTCTACCCCGTTTACCTTGGAACAGTTCTGTCTCTACCCCGTTTACCTTGGAACAGTTCTGTCTCTACCCCGTTTACTCAGAACAGTTCTGTCTCTACCCGTTTACTCAGAACAGTTCTGTCTCTACCCGTTTACCTCGGAACAGTTCTGTCTCTACCCGTTTACTCAGAACAGTTCTGTCTCTACCTGTTTACTCAGAACAGTTCTGTCTCTACCCCGTTTACTCAGAACAGTTCTGTCTCTACCCGTTTACTCAGGACAGTTCTGTCTCTACCCGTTTACTCAGGACAGTTCTGTCTCTACCCGTTTACTCAGAACAGTTCTGACTCTACCCGTTTACCTTGGAACAGGTCTGTCTCTACCAGGTCTGTCTCTACCTACTCAGAACAGTTCTGTCTCTACCCGTTTACTCAGAACAGTTCTGTCTCTACCCGTTTACTCAGAACAGTTCTGTCTCTCCCCATTTACTCAGAACAGTTCTGTCTCTACCCGTTTACTCAGAACAGTTCTGTCTCTACCCGTTTACTCAGAACAGTTCTGTCTCTACCCGTTTACTCAGAACAGTTCTGTCTCTACCCCGTTTACCTTGGAACAGTTCTGTCTCTACCCCGTTTACCTTGGAACAGTTCTGTCTCTACCCCGTTTACTCAGAACAGTTCTGTCTCTACCCGTTTACTCAGAACAGTTCTGTCTCTACCCGTTTACCTCGGAACAGTTCTGTCTCTACCCGTTTACTCAGAACAGTTCTGTCTCTACCCGTTTACTCAGAACAGTTCTGTCTCTACCCCGTTTACCTTGGAACAGTTCTGTCTCTACCCGTTTACTCAGAACAGTTGTGTCTCTACCCGTTTACCTTGTTCTGTCTCTACCCGTTTACCTTGGAACAGTTCTGTCTCTACCCGTTTACTCAGAACAGTTCTGTCTCTACCCGTTTACCTTGGAACAGTTCTGTCTCTACCCGTTTACCTTGGAACAGTTCTGTCTCTACCCCGTTTACTCAGAACAGTTCTGTCTCTACCTGTTTACTCAGAACAGTTCTGTCTCTACCCCGTTTACCTTGGAACAGTTCTGTCTCTACCCGTTTACTCAGAACAGTTCTGTCTCTACCCGTTTACTCAGAACAGTTCTGTCTCTACCCCGTTTACCTTGGAACAGTTCTGTCTCTACCCGTTTACTCAGAACAGTTCTGTCTCTACCTGTTTACTCAGAACAGTTCTGTCTCTACCCGTTTACTCAGAACAGTTCTGTCTCTACCCGTTTACTCAGGACAGTTCTGTCTCTACCCGTTTACTCAGAACAGTTCTGTCTCTACCCGTTTACCTTGGAACAGTTCTGTCTCTACCCGTTTACTCAGAACAGTTCTGTCTCTACCCGTTTACTCAGAACAGTTCTGTCTCCCCATTTACCAGAACAGTTCTGTCTCTACCCGCAGAACAGTTCTGTCTACCCGTTTACTCAGAACAGTTCTGTCTCTACTCACTCAGAACAGTTCTGTCTCTACCCCGTTTACCTTGGAACAGTTCTGTCTCTAGAGACAGTTCTGTCTCTACCCGTTTACCAGAACAGTTCTGTCTCTACTCTTAGAACAGTTCTGTCTCTACCCGTTTACTCAGAACAGTTCTGTCTCTACCTGTTTACTCAGAACAGTTCTGTCTCTACCCCGTTTACCTTGGAACAGTTCTGTCTCTACCCGTTTACTCAGAACAGTTCTGTCTCTACCCGTTTACTCAGAACAGTTCTGTCTCTACCCGTTTACTCAGAACAGTTCTGTCTCTACCCGTTTACTCAGAACAGTTCTGTCTCTACCCGTTTACCTTGGAACAGTTCTGTCTCTACCCGTTTACCTTGGAACAGTTCTGTCTCTACCCCGTTTACTCAGAACAGTTCTGTCTCTACCCGTTTACCTTGGAACAGTTCTGTCTCTACCCGTTTACCTTGGAACAGTTCTGTCTCTACCCCGTTTACTCAGAACAGTTCTGTCTGTTCTGTCTCTACCCCGTTTACCTTGGAACAGTTCTGTCTCTACCCCGTTTACTCAGAACAGTTCTGTCTCTACCCGTTTACCTTGGAACAGTTCTGTCTCTACCCGTTTACTCAGAACAGTTCTGTCTCTACCTGTTTACTCAGAACAGTTCTGTCTCTACCCCGTTTACCTTGGAACAGTTCTGTCTCTACCCGTTTACTCAGAACAGTTCTGTCTACCCCGTTTACTCTTCTGTCTCTACCCGTTTACTCAGAACAGTTCTGTCTCTACCCCGTTTACTCAGAACAGTTCTGTCTCTACCTGTTTACTCAGAACAGTTCTGTCTCTACCCGTTTACTCAGAACAGTTCTGTCTCTACCCGTTTACTCAGAACAGTTCTGTCTCTACCCCGTTTACTCAGAACAGTTCTGTCTCTACCCGTTTACTCAGGACAGTTCTGTTACCCGTTTACTCAGAACAGTTCTGACTCTACCCGTTTACTCAGAACAGTTCTGTCTCTACCCGTTTACTCAGAACAGTTCTGTCTCTACCTGTTTACTCAGAACAGTTCTGTCTCTCCCCATTTACTCAGAACAGTTCTGTCTCTACCCGTTTACTCAGAACAGTTCTGTTCTACCCGTTTACTGGAACAGTTCTGTCTCTACCCGTTTACTCAGAACAGTTCTGTCTCTACCCGTTTACTCAGGAACAGTTCTGTCTCTACCCGTTTCTACCCGCAGAACAGTTCTGTCTCTACCCGTTTACTCAGAACAGTTCTGTCTCTACCCGTTTACCTTGGAACAGTTCTGTCTCTACCCGTTTACCTTGGAACAGTTCTGTCTCTACCCCGTTTACTCAGAACAGTTCTGTCTCTACCCGTTTACCTTGGAACAGTTCTGTCTCTACCCCGTTTACCTTGGAACAGTTCTGTCTCTACCCCGTTTACTCAGAACAGTTCTGTCTCTACCCGTTTACTCAGAACAGTTCTGTCTCTACCTGTTTACTCAGAACAGTTCTGTCTCTACCCCGTTTACCTTGGAACAGTTCTGTCTCTACCCGTTTACTCAGAACAGTTCTGTCTCTACCCGTTTACTCAGAACAGTTCTGTCTCTACCCGTTTACTCAGAACAGTTCTGTCTCTACCCGTTTACTCAGAACAGTTCTGTCTACCCGTTTACTCAGAACAGTTCTGTCTCTACTTTACTCAGAACAGTTCTGTCTCTACCCCGTTTACTCAGAACAGTTCTGTCTCTACCCGTTTACTCAGGACAGTTCTGTCTCTACCCGTTTACTCAGAACAGTTCTGTCTCTACCCGTTTACCTTGGAACAGTTCTGTCTCTACCCGTTTACTCAGAACAGTTCTGTTCTGTCTCAGAACAGTTCTGTTTACTCAGAACAGTTCTGTCTCTACCCGTTTACTCAGAACAGTTCTGTCTCTACCCGTTTACTCAGAACAGTTCTGTCTCTACCCGTTTACTCAGAACAGTTCTGTCTCTACCCGTTTACTCAGGACAGTTCTGTCTCTACCCGTTTACTCAGAACAGTTCTGTCTCTACCCGTTTACTCAGAACAGTTCTGTCTCTACCCGTTTACCTTGGAACAGTTCTGTCTCTACCCGTTTACCTTGGAACAGTTCTGTCTCTACCCCGTTCTGTTACCCGTTTACCAGAACAGTTCTGTCTCTACCCCGTTTACCTTGGAACAGTTCTGTCTCTACCCCGTTTACTCAGAACAGTTCTGTCTCTACCCGTTTACTCAGAACAGTTCTGTCTCTACCTGTTTACTCAGAACAGTTCTGTCTCTACCCCGTTTACCTTGGAACAGTTCTGTCTCTACCCGTTTACTCAGAGCAGTTCTGTCTCTACCCGTTTACTCAGAACAGTTCTGTCTCTACCCGTTTACTCAGAACAGTTCTGTCTCTACCCGTTTACTCAGAACAGTTCTGTCTCTACCCCGTTTACTCAGAACAGTTCTGTCTCTACCTGTTTACTCAGAACAGTTCTATCTCTACCCGTTTACTCAGAACAGTTCTGTCTCTACCCGTTTACTCAGAACAGTTCTGTCTCTACCCCGTTTACTCAGAACAGTTCTGTCTCTACCCGTTTACTCAGGACAGTTCTGTCTCTACCCGTTTACTCAGAACAGTTCTGACTCTACCCGTTTACCTTGGAACAGGTCTGTCTCTACCCCGTTTACCTTGGAACAGTTCTGTCTCTACCCCGTCAGAACAGTTCTGTCTCTACCTGTTTACTCAGAACAGTTCTGTCTCTACCCGTTTACCTTGGAACAGTTCTGTCTCTACCTCTAGTTCTGTCTCTACTCCCGTTTACTCAGAACAGTTCTGTCTCTACCCGTTTACCAGTTCTGTTTACTCAGAGAACAGTTCTGTCTCTACCCGTTTACTTGGAACAGTTCTGTCTCTGTCTCTACAGTTCTGTTTACTCAGAACAGTTCTGTCTCTACCCGTTTACTCAGAACAGTTCTGTCTCTACCCGTTTACTCAGAACAGTTCTGTCTCTACCCGTTTACTCAGAACAGTTCTGTCTCTACCCGTTTACTCAGAACAGTTCTGTCTCTGTTCTGTCTACCCGTTTACCTTGGAACAGTTCTGTCTCTACCCCGTTTACTCAGAACAGTTCTGTCTCTACCCGTTTACTCAGAACAGTTCTGTCTCTACCCGTTTACCTTGGAACAGTTCTGTCTCTACCCGTTTACTCAGAACAGTTCTGTCTCTACCTGTTTACTCAGAACAGTTCTGTCTCTACCCCGTTTACTCAGAACAGTTCTGTCTCTACCCGTTTACTCAGAACAGTTCTGTCTCTACCCGTTTACTCAGAACAGTTCTGTCTCTACCCTTTACCAGAACAGTTCTGTCTCTACCCACTCAGAACAGTTCTGTCTCTACCCGTTTACTCAGAACAGTTCTGTCTCTACCCGTTTACCTTGGAACAGTTCTGTCTCTACAGACCTTGGAACAGTTCTGTCTCTACCCCGTTTACTCAGAACAGTTCTGTCTCTACCCGTTTACCTTGGAACAGTTCTGTCTCTACCCGTTTACCTTGGAACAGTTCTGTCTCTACCCCGTTTACTCAGAACAGTTCTGTCTCTACCTGTTTACTCAGAACAGTTCTGTCTCTACCCCGTTTACCTTGGAACAGTTCTGTCTCTACCCGTTTACTCAGAACAGTTCTGTCTCTACCCGTTTACCTTGGAACAGTTCTGTCTCTACCCGTTTACTCAGAACAGTTCTGTCTCTACCTGTTTACTCAGAACAGTTCTGTCTCTACCCCGTTTACCTTGGAACAGTTCTGTCTCTACCCCGTTTACTCAGAACAGTTCTGTCTCTACCCGTTTACTCAGAACAGTTCTGTCTCTACCCGTTTACTCAGAACAGTTCTGTCTCTACCCAGTTCTGTCTCTACCCCATCAGAACAGTTCTGTCTCTACCTGTTTACTCAGAACAGTTCTGTCTCTACCCGTTTACTCAGAACAGTTCTGTCTCTACTTTACTCAGAACAGTTCTGTCTCTACTCAGAACAGTTCTGTCTCTACCCGTTTACTCAGGACAGTTCTGTCTCTACCCGTTTACTCAGAACAGTTCTGTCTCTACTCTCAGAACAGTTCTGTCTCTACCTTTACTGGAACAGTTCTGTCTCTACCCGTTTACTCAGAACAGTTCTGTCTCTACCCGTTTACTCAGAACAGTTCTGTCTCTCCCCGTTTACTCAGAACAGTTCTGTCTCTACCCGTTTACTCAGAACAGTTCTGTCTCTACCCGTTTACTCAGAACAGTTCTGTCTCTACCCCGTTTACCTTGGAACAGTTCTGTCTCTACCCCGTTTACCTTGGAACAGTTCTGTCTCTACCCCGTTTACTCAGAACAGTTCTGTCTCTACCCGTTTACCTCAGAACAGTTCTGTCTCTACCCGTTTACCTCGGAACAGTTCTGTCTCTACCCGTTTACTCAGAACAGTTCTGTTCTGTGTCTCTACCCCGTTTACTTGGAACAGTTCTGTCTCTACCCGTTTACTCAGAACAGTTCTGTCTCTACCCGTTTACCTTGGAACAGTTCTGTCTCTACCCGTTACTCAGAACAGTTCTGTCTCTACCTTCGTTTACTCAGAACAGTTCTGTCTCTACCTGTTTACTCAGAACAGTTCTGTCTCTACCTGTTTACTCAGAACAGTTCTGTCTCTACCTGTTTATTCGGAACAGTTCTGTCTCTACCCGTTTACTCAGAACAGTTCTGTCTCTTCCCGTTTACTCAGAACAGTTCTGTCTCTACCCTGTTTACCTTGGAACAGTTCTGTCTCTACCCCAGTTTACTCAGAACAGTTCTGTCTCTACCCGTTTACTCAGAACAGTTCTGTCTCTACCCGTTTACTCAGAACAGTTCTGTCTCTACCCGTTTACTCAGAACAGTTCTGTCTCTCCCGTTTACTCAGAACAGTTCTGTCTCTACCCATTTACTCAGAACAGTTCTGTCTCTACCCGTTTACTCAGAACAGTTCTGTCTCTACCCGTTTACTCAGAACAGTTCTGTCTCTACCCGTTTACTCAGAACAGTTCTGTCTCTACCCGTTTACTCAGAACAGTTCTGTCTCTACCCGTTTACTCAGAACAGTTCTGTCTCTACCTGTTTACTCAGAACAGTTCTGTCTCTACCCGTTTACTCAGAACAGTTCTGTCTCTACCCCAGTTCTGTCTCTACCCCGTTTACTCAGAACAGTTCTGTCTCTACCCGTTTACTCAGAACAGTTCTGTCTCTACCCGTTTACTCAGGACAGTTCTGTCTCTACCCGTTTACTCAGAACAGTTCTGTCTCTACCCGTTTACCTCAGAACAGTTCTGTCTCTACCCATTTACTCAGAACAGTTCTGTCTCTACCCGTTTACTCAGGACAGTTCTGTCTCTACCCGTTTACTCAGAACAGTTCTGACTCTACCCGTTTACCTTGAAACAGGTCTGTCTCTACCCGTTTACTCAGGAACAGTTCTGTCTCTACCCGTTTACTCAGAACAGTTCTGTCTCTCCCCATTTACTCAGAACAGTTCTGTCTCTACCCGTTTACTCAGAACAGTTCTGTCTCTACCCGTTTACTCAGAACAGTTCTGTCTCTACCCGTTTACTCAGAACAGTTCTGTCTCTACCCCGTTTACCTTGGAACAGTTCTGTCTCTACCTTTTACCTTGGAACAGTTCTGTCTCTACCCCGTTTACTCAGAACAGTTCTGTCTCTACCCGTTTACTCAGAACAGTTCTGTCTCTACCCGTTTACCTCAGAACAGTTCTGTCTCTACCCCGTTTACTCAGAACAGTTCTGTCTCTACCTGTTTACTGAACAGTTCTGTCTCTACCCCGTTTACCTTGGAACAGTTCTGTCTCTACCCGTTTACTCAGAACAGTTCTGTCTCTACCCGTTTACTCAGGACAGTTCTGTCTTACTCAGAACAGTTCTGTCTCTACCCGTTTACTCAGAACAGTTCTGTCTCTACCCGTTTACCTTGGAACAGTTCTGTCTCTACTTTACCAGAACAGTTCTGTCTCTACCTGTTTACTCAGAACAGTTCTGTCTCTACCCCGTTTACCTTGGAACAGTTCTGTCTCTACCCCGTTTACTCAGAACAGTTCTGTCTCTACCCGTTTACCTTGGAACAGTTCTGTCTCTACCCGTTTACTCAGAACAGTTCTGTCTCTACTACCTGTTTACTCAGAACAGTTCTGTCTCTACCCGTTTACCTTGGAACAGTTCTGTCTCTACCCGTTTACTCAGAGCAGTTCTGTCTCTACCCGTTTACTCAGAACAGTTCTGTCTCTACCCGTTTACTCAGAACAGTTCTGTCTCTACCCGTTTACTCAGAACAGTTCTGTCTCTACCCCGTTTACTCAGAACAGTTCTGTCTCTACCCGTTTACTCAGAACAGTTCTGTCTCTACCCGTTTACTCAGGACAGTTCTGTCTCTACCCCGAACAGTTCTGTCTCTACCCCGTTTACTCAGAACAGTTCTGTCTCTACCCGTTTACCTTGGAACAGGTCTGTCTCTACCCGTTTACTCAGGACAGTTCTGTCTCTACCCGTTTACTCAGAACAGTTCTGTCTCTGTTTACTCAGAACAGTTCTGTCTCTACCCGTTTACAGAACAGTTCTGTCTCTACCCGTTTACTCAGAACAGTTCTGTCTCTACCCCGTTTACCTTGGAACAGTTCTGTCTCTACCCCGTTTACCTTGGAACAGTTCTGTCTCTACCCCGTTTACTCAGAACAGTTCTGTCTCTACCTGTTTACTCAGAACAGTTCTGTCTCTACCCGTTTACTCAGAACAGTTCTGTCTCTACCCGTTTACTCAGAACAGTTCTGTCTCTACCCCGTTTACTCAGAACAGTTCTGTCTCTACCCCGTTTACTCAGAACAGTTCTGTCTCAACCCGTTTACCTTGGAACAGTTCTGTCTCTACCTGTTTACTCAGAACAGTTCTGTCTCTACCCCGTTTACCTTGGAACAGTTCTGTCTCTACCCCGTTTACCTTGGAACAGTTCTGTCTCTACCCGTTTACTCAGAACAGTTCTGTCTCTACCCGTTTACCTTGGAACAGTTCTGTCTCTACCCGTTTACTCAGAACAGTTCTGTCTCTACCTGTTTACTCAGAACAGTTCTGTCTCTACCCCGTTTACCTTGGAACAGTTCTGTCTCTACCCGTTTACTCAGAACAGTTCTGTCTCTACCAGTTCTGTTTACCCGTTTACTCAGAACAGTTCTGTCTCTACCCGTTTACTCAGAACAGTTCTGTCTCTACCCGTTTACTCAGAACAGTTCTGTCTCTACCCGTTTACTCAGAACAGTTCTGTCTCTACCTCTCAGAACAGTTCTGTCTCTACCCGTTTACTCAGAACAGTTCTGTCTCTACCCGTTTACTCAGAACAGTTCTGTCTCTACCCCGTTTACTCAGAACAGTTCTGTCTCTACCCGTTTACTCAGAACAGTTCTGTCTCTACCCGTTTACTCAGGACAGTTCTGTCTCTACCCCGTTTACTCAGAACAGTTCTGTCTCTACCCGTTTACTCAGAACAGTTCTGTCTCTACCCATTTACTCAGAACAGTTCTGTCTCTACCCGTTTACTCAGGAACAGTTCTGTCTCTACCCGTTTACTCAGAACAGTTCTGACTCAGGAACAGGTCTGTCTCTACCCGTTTACTCAGGACAGTTCTGTCTCTACCCCGTTTACTCAGAACAGTTCTGTCTCTCCCCATTTACTCAGAACAGTTCTGTCTCTACCCCGTTTACTCAGAACAGTTCTGTCTCTACCCGGAACAGTTCTGTCTCTACCCGTTTACTCAGAACAGTTCTGTCTCTACCCCCCTTGGAACAGTTCTGTCTCTACCTTGGAACAGTTCTGTCTCTACCCCGTTTACTCAGAACAGTTCTGTCTCTACCCGTTTACTCAGAACAGTTCTGTCTCTACCCGTTTACCTCGGAACAGTTCTGTCTCTACCCGTTTACTCAGAACAGTTCTGTCTCTACCTGTTTACTCAGAACAGTTCTGTCTCTACCCCGTTTACCTTGGAACAGTTCTGTCTCTACCCGTTTACTCAGAACAGTTCTGTCTCTACCCGTTTACTCAGGACAGTTCTGTCTCTACCCGTTTACTCAGAACAGTTCTGTCTCTACCCGTTTACTCAGAACAGTTCTGTCTCTACCCGTTTACCTTGGAACAGTTCTGTCTCTACCCGTTTACCTTGGAACAGTTCTGTCTCTACCCCGTTTACTCAGAACAGTTCTGTCTCTACCCGTTTACCTTGGAACAGTTCTGTCTCTACCCGTTTACCTTGGAACAGTTCTGTCTCTACCCCGTTTACTCAGAACAGTTCTGTCTCTACCTGTTTACTCAGAACAGTTCTGTCTCTACCCCGTTTACCTTGGAACAGTTCTGTCTCTACCTGTTTACTCAGAACAGTTCTGTCTCTACCCCGTTTACCTTGGAACAGTTCTGTCTCTACCCGTTTACCTTGGAACAGTTCTGTCTCTACCCCGTTTACTCAGAACAGTTCTGTCTCTACCCGTTTACCTTGGAACAGTTCTGTCTCTACCCGTTTACTCAGAACAGTTCTGTCTCTACCCGTTTACTCAGAACAGTTCTGTCTCTACCCCGTTTACCTTCTGTCTCTACAGTTCTGTCTCTACCCGTTTACTCAGAACAGTTCTGTCTCTACCCGTTTACTCAGAACAGTTCTGTCTCTACCCATTTACTCAGAACAGTTCTGTCTCTACCCGTTTACTCAGAACAGTTCTGTCTCTACCCGTTTACTCAGAACAGTTCTGTCTCTACCCGTTTTACTCAGAACAGTTCTGTCTCTACCCGTTTACTCAGAACAGTTCTGTCTCTACCCGTTTACTCAGAACAGTTCTGTCTCTACCGTTTACTCAGAACAGTTCTGTCTCTACCCGGAACAGTTCTGTCTCTACCCGTTTACTCAGAACAGTTCTGTCTCTACCCGTTTACTCAGAACAGTTCTGTCTCTACCCGTTTACTCAGGACAGTTCTGTCTCTACCCCGTTTACTCAGAACAGTTCTGTCTCTACCCGTTTACCTTGGAACAGTTCTGTTTACCCATTTACTCAGAACAGTTCTGTCTCTACCCGTTTACTCAGAACAGTTCTGTCTCTACCCTCAGAACAGTTTGACTCAGGAACAGTTCTGTCTCTACCCGTTTACTCAGGACAGTTCTGTCTCTACCCGTTTACTCAGAACAGTTCTGTCTCTCCCCATTTACTCAGAACAGTTCTGTCTCTACCCGTTTACTCAGAACAGTTCTGTCTCTACCCGTTTACTCAGAACAGTTCTGTCTCTACCCCGTTTACCTTGGAACAGTTCTGTCTCTACCCCGTTTACCTTGGAACAGTTCTGTCTCTACCCCGTTTACTCAGAACAGTTCTGTCTCTACCCGTTTACTCAGAACAGTTCTGTCTCTACCCGTTTACCTCGGAACAGTTCTGTCTCTACCCGTTTACTCAGAACAGTTCTGTCTCTACCCGTTTACTCAGAACAGTTCTGTCTCTACCCGTTTACTCAGAACAGTTCTGTCTCTACCCGTTTACCTTGGAACAGTTCTGTCTCTACCCCGTTTACCTTGGAACAGTTCTGTCTCTACCCCGTTTACTCAGAACAGTTCTGTCTCTACCCGTTTACTCAGAACAGTTCTGTCTCTACCCGTTTACCTCGAACAGTTCTGTCTCTACCCGTTTACTCAGAACAGTTCTGTCTCTACCTGTTTACTCAGAACAGTTCTGTCTCTACCCCAGTTTACCTTGGAACAGTTCTGTCTCTACCCGTTTACTCAGAACAGTTCTGTCTCTACCCGTTTACTCAGAAGTTCTGTCTCTAGTTCTGTCTGTCTCTACCCGTTTACTCAGAACAGTTCTGTCTCTACCCGTTTACTCAGAACAGTTCTGTCTCTACCCGTTTACCTTGGAACAGTTCTGTCTCTACCCGTTTACTCAGGAACAGTTCTGTCTCTACCCCGTTTACTCAGAACAGTTCTGTCTCTACCCGTTTACCTTGGAACAGTTCTGTCTCTACCCGTTTACCTTGGAACAGTTCTGTCTCTACCCCGTTTACTCAGAACAGTTCTGTCTCTACCTGTTTACTCAGAACAGTTCTGTCTCTACCCCGTTTACCTTGGAACAGTTCTGTCTCTACCCCGTTTACTCAGAACAGTTCTGTCTCTACCCGTTTACCTTGGAACAGTTCTGTCTCTACCCGTTTACTCAGAACAGTTCTGTCTCTACCTGTTTACTCAGAACAGTTCCGTCTCTACCCCGTTTACCTTGGAACAGTTCTGTCTCTACCCGTTTACTCAGAGCAGTTCTGTCTCTACCCGTTTACTCAGAACAGTTCTGTCTCTACCCATTTACTCAGAACAGTTCTGTCTCTACCCGTTTACTCAGAACAGTTCTGTCTCTACCCCGTTTACTCAGAACAGTTCTGTCTCTACCTGTTTACTCAGAACAGTTCTATCTCTACCCGTTTACTCAGAACAGTTCTGTCTCTACCCCGTTTACTCAGAACAGTTCTGTCTCTACCCCGTTTACTCAGAACAGTTCTGTCTCTACCCGTTTACTCAGGACAGTTCTGTCTCTACCCGTTTACTCAGAACAGTTCTGACTCTACCCGTTTACCTTGGAACAGGTCTGTCTCTACCCGTTTACTCAGGACAGTTCTGTCTCTACCCGTTTACTCAGAACAGTTCTGTCTCTCCCCATTTACTCAGAACAGTTCTGTCTCTACCCGTTTACTCAGAACAGTTCTGTCTCTACCCGTTTACTCAGAACAGTTCTGTCTCTACCCCGTTTACCTTGGAACAGTTCTGTCTCTACCCCGTTTACCTTGGAACAGTTCTGTCTCTACCCCGTTTACTCAGAACAGTTCTGTCTCTACCCGTTTACTCAGAACAGTTCTGTCTCTACCCGTTTACCTCGGAACAGTTCTGTCTCTACCCGTTTACTCAGAACAGTTCTGTCTCTACCCGTTTACTCAGAACAGTTCTGTCTCTACCCGTTTACCTTGAACAGTTCTGTCTCTACCCGTTTACTCAGAACAGTTCTGTCTCTACCCGTTTACCTTGGAACAGTTCTGTCTCTACCCGTTTACCTTGGAACAGTTCTGTCTCTACCCCGTTTACTCAGAACAGTTCTGTCTCTACCTGTTTACTCAGAACAGTTCTGTCTCTACCCCGTTTACCTTGGAACAGTTCTGTCTCTACCTGTTTACTCAGAACAGTTCTGTCTCTACCTGTTTACATTGGAACAGTTCTGTCTCTACCCGTTTACTCAGAACAGTTCTGTCTCTACCCCGTTTACCTTGGAACAGTTCTGTCTCTACCCCGTTTACCTTGGAACAGTTCTGTCTCTACCCCGTTTACTCAGAACAGTTCTGTCTCTACCCGTTTACCTTGGAACAGTTCTGTCTCTACCCGTTTACTCAGAACAGTTCTGTCTCTACCCGTTTACTCAGAACAGTTCTGTCTCTACCCGTTTACTCAGAGCAGTTCTGTCTCTACCCGTTTACTCAGAACAGTTCTGTCTCTACCCATTTACTCAGAACAGTTCTGTCTCTACCCGTTTACTCAGAACAGTTCTGTCTCTACCCGTTTACTCAGAACAGTTCTGTCTCTACCCGTTTACTCAGAACAGTTCTGTCTCTACCCGTTTACTCAGAACAGTTCTGTCTCTACCCGTTTACTCAGAACAGTTCTGTCTCTACCTGTTTACTCAGAACAGTTCTATCTCTACTCCGTTTACTCAGAACAGTTCTGTCTCTACCCGTTTACTCAGGACAGTTCTGTCTCTACCCCGTTTACTCAGAACAGTTCTGTCTCTACCCGTTTACTCAGAACAGTTCTGTCTCTACCCGTTTACTCAGGACAGTTCTGTCTCTACCCCGTTTAAGAACAGTTCTGTCTACCCGTTTACCTCGAACAGTTCTGTCTCTACCCATTTACTCAGAACAGTTCTGTCTCTACCCGTTTACTCAGGACAGTTCTGTCTCTACCCGTTTACTCAGAACAGTTCTGACTCTACCCGTTTACCTTGGAACAGGTCTGTCTCTACCCGTTTACTCAGGACAGTTCTGTCTCTACCCGTTTACTCAGAACAGTTCTGTCTCTCCCCATTTACTCAGAACAGTTCTGTCTCTACCCGTTTACTCAGAACAGTTCTGTCTCTACCCGTTTACTCAGAACAGTTCTGTCTCTACCCGTTTACTCAGAACAGTTCTGTCTCTACCCCGTTTACCTTGGAACAGTTCTGTCTCTACCCCGAACAGTTCTGTCTCTACCCGTTTACTCAGAACAGTTCTGTCTCTACCCGTTTACTCAGAACAGTTCTGTCTCTACCCGTTTACCTCGGAACAGTTCTGTCTCTACCCGTTTACTCAGAACAGTTCTGTCTCTACCTGTTTACTCAGAACAGTTCTGTCTCTACCCCGTTTACCTTGGAACAGTTCTGTCTCTACCCGTTTACTCAGAACAGTTCTGTCTCTACCCGTTTACTCAGGACAGTTCTGTCTCTACACTCAGAACAGTTCTGTCTCTACCCGTTTACTCAGAACAGTTCTGTCTCTACCCGTTTACCTTGGAACAGTTCTGTCTCTACCCGTTTACCTTGGAACAGTTCTGTCTCTACCCCGTTTACTCAGAACAGTTCTGTCTCTACCCGTTTACCTTGGAACAGTTCTGTCTCTACCCGTTTACCTTGGAACAGTTCTGTCTCTACCCCGTTTACTCAGAACAGTTCTGTCTCTACCTGTTTACTCAGAACAGTTCTGTCTCTACCCCGTTTACCTTGGAACAGTTCTGTCTCTACCTGTTTACTCAGAACAGTTCTGTCTCTACCCCGTTTACCTTGGAACAGTTCTGTCTCTACCCCGTTTACCTTGGAACAGTTCTGTCTCTACCCCGTTTACTCAGAACAGTTCTGTCTCTACCCACCTTGGAACAGTTCTGTCTCTACCCGTTTACTCAGAACAGTTCTGTCTTGGAACTCAGTTCTGTCTCTACCCCGTTTACCTTGGAACAGTTCTGTCTCTACCCGTTTACTCAGAGCAGTTCTGTCTCTACCCGTTTACTCAGAACAGTTCTGTCTCTACCCGTTTACTCAGAACAGTTCTGTCTCTAACTCAGAACAGTTCTGTCTCTACCCGTTTACTCAGAACAGTTCTGTCTCTACCCGTTTACTCAGAACAGTTCTGTCAGTTCTGTTCTCTCTACCCGTTTACTCAGAACAGTTCTGTCTCTACCCGTTTACTCAGAACAGTTCTGTCTCTACCCCGTTTACTCAGAACAGTTCTGTCTCTACCCGTTTACTCAGAACAGTTCTGTCTCTACCCGTTTACTCAGGACAGTTCTGTCTCTACCCCGTTTACTCAGAACAGTTCTGTCTCTACCCGTTTACCTCGGAACAGTTCTGTCTCTACCCATTTACTCAGAACAGTTCTGTCTCTACCCGTTTACTCAGGACAGTTCTGTCTCTACCCGTTTACTCAGAACAGTTCTGACTCTACCCGTTTACCTTGGAACAGGTCTGTCTCTACCCGTTTACTCAGGACAGTTCTGTCTCTACCCGTTTACTCAGAACAGTTCTGTCTCTCCCCATTTACTCAGAACAGTTCTGTCTCTACCCGTTTACTCAGAACAGTTCTGTCTCTACCCGTTTACTCAGAACAGTTCTGTCTCTACCCGTTTACTCAGAACAGTTCTGTCTCTACCCCGTTTACCTTGGAACAGTTCTGTCTCTACCCCGTTTACCTTGGAACAGTTCTGTCTCTACCCCGTTTACTCAGAACAGTTCTGTCTCTACCCGTTTACTCAGAACAGTTCTGTCTCTACCCGTTTACCTCGGAACAGTTCTGTCTCTACCCGTTTACTCAGAACAGTTCTGTCTCTACCTGTTTACTCAGAACAGTTCTGTCTCTACCCCGTTTACCTTGGAACAGTTCTGTCTCTACCCGTTTACTCAGAACAGTTCTGTCTCTACCCGTTTACTCAGAACAGTTCTGTCTCTACCCGTTTACTCAGAACAGTTCTGTCTCTACCCGTTTACTCAGAACAGTTCTGTCTCTACCCGTTTACCTTGGAACAGTTCTGTCTCTACCCGTTTACCTTGGAACAGTTCTGTCTCTACCCCGTTTACTCAGAACAGTTCTGTCTCTACCCGTTTACCTTGGAACAGTTCTGTCTCTACCCGTTTACCTTGGAACAGTTCTGTCTCTACCCCGTTTACTCAGAACAGTTCTGTCTCTACCTGTTTACTCAGAACAGTTCTGTCTCTACCCCGTTTACCTTGGAACAGTTCTGTCTCTACCTGTTTACTCAGAACAGTTCTGTCTCTACCCCGTTTACCTTGGAACAGTTCTGTCTCTACCCCGTTTACCTTGGAACAGTTCTGTCTCTACCCCGTTTACTCAGAACAGTTCTGTCTCTACCCGTTTACCTTGGAACAGTTCTGTCTCTACCCGTTTACTCAGAACAGTTCTGTCTCTACCCGTTTACTCAGAACAGTTCTGTCTCTACCCCGTTTACCTTGGAACAGTTCTGTCTCTACCCGAAGAGCAGTTCTGTCTCTACCCGTTTACTCAGAACAGTTCTGTCTCTACCCATTTACTCAGAACAGTTCTGTCTCTACCCGTTTACTCAGAACAGTTCTGTCTCTACCCGTTTACTCAGAACAGTTCTGTCTCTACCCGTTTACTCAGAACAGTTCTGTCTCTACCCGTTTACTCAGAACAGTTCTGTCTCTACCTGTTTACTCAGAACAGTTCTGTCTCTACCCCGTTTACTCAGAACAGTTCTGTCTCTACCCGTTTACTCAGAACAGTTCTGTCTCTACCCCGTTTACTCAGAACAGTTCTGTCTCTACCCGTTTACTCAGAACAGTTCTGTCTCTACCCGTTTACTCAGGACAGTTCTGTCTCTACCCCGTTTACTCAGAACAGTTCTGTCTCTACCCGTTTACCTTGGAACAGTTCTGTCTCTACCCTGTTTACTCAGAACAGTTCTGTCTCTACCTGTTTACTCAGAACAGTTCTGTCTCTACCCGTTTACTCAGAACAGTTCTGTCTCTACCCGTTTACCTTGGAACAGGTCTGTCTCTACCCGTTTACTCAGGACAGTTCTGTCTCTACCCGTTTACTCAGAACAGTTCTGTCTCTCCCCATTTACTCAGAACAGTTCTGTCTCTACCCGTTTACTCAGAACAGTTCTGTCTCTACCCGTTTACTCAGAACAGTTCTGTCTCTACCCCGTTTACCTTGGAACAGTTCTGTCTCTACCCCGTTTACCTTGGAACAGTTCTGTCTCTACCCCGTTTACTCAGAACAGTTCTGTCTCTACCCGTTTACTCAGAACAGTTCTGTCTCTACCCGTTTACCTCGGAACAGTTCTGTCTCTACCCGTTTACTCAGAACAGTTCTGTCTCTACCTGTTTACTCAGAACAGTTCTGTCTCTACCCGTTTACCTTGGAACAGTTCTGTCTCTACCCGTTTACTCAGAACAGTTCTGTCTCTACCCGTTTACTCAGAACAGTTCTGTCTCTACCCGTTTACTCAGAACAGTTCTGTCTCTACCCGTTTACTCAGAACAGTTCTGTCTCTACCCCGTTTACCTTGGAACAGTTCTGTCTCTACCCGTTTACCTTGGAACAGTTCTGTCTCTACCCGTTTACTCAGAACAGTTCTGTCTCTACCCGTTTACCTTGGAACAGTTCTGTCTCTACCCGTTTACCTTGGAACAGTTCTGTCTCTACCCCGTTTACTCAGAACAGTTCTGTCTCTACCTGTTTACTCAGAACAGTTCTGTCTCTACCCCGTTTACCTTGGAACAGTTCTGTCTCTACCTGTTTACTCAGAACAGTTCTGTCTCTACCCCGTTTACCTTGGAACAGTTCTGTCTCTACCCGTTTACTCAGAGCAGTTCTGTCTCTACCCGTTTACTCAGAACAGTTCTGTCTCTACCCATTTACTCAGAACAGTTCTGTCTCTACCCGTTTACTCAGAACAGTTCTGTCTCTACCCCGTTTACTCAGAACAGTTCTGTCTCTACCTGTTTACTCAGAACAGTTCTATCTCTACCCGTTTACTCAGAACAGTTCTGTCTCTACCCCGTTTACTCAGAACAGTTCTGTCTCTACCCCGTTTACTCAGAACAGTTCTGTCTCTACCCGTTTACTCAGGACAGTTCTGTCTCTACCCGTTTACTCAGAACAGTTCTGACTCTACCCGTTTACCTTGGAACAGGTCTGTCTCTACCCGTTTACTCAGGACAGTTCTGTCTCTACCCGTTTACTCAGAACAGTTCTGTCTCTCCCCATTTACTCAGAACAGTTCTGTCTCTACCCGTTTACTCAGAACAGTTCTGTCTCTACCCGTTTACTCAGAACAGTTCTGTCTCTACCCGTTTACTCAGAACAGTTCTGTCTCTACCCGTTTACCTTGGAACAGTTCTGTCTCTACCCCGTTTACCTTGGAACAGTTCTGTCTCTACCCCGTTTACTCAGAACAGTTCTGTCTCTACCCGTTTACTCAGAACAGTTCTGTCTCTACCCGTTTACCTCGGAACAGTTCTGTCTCTACCCGTTTACTCAGAACAGTTCTGTCTCTACCCGTTTACTCAGAACAGTTCTGTCTCTACCCCGTTTACCTTGGAACAGTTCTGTCTCTACCCGTTTACTCAGAACAGTTGTGTCTCTACCCGTTTACCTTGGAACAGTTCTGTCTCTACCCGTTTACCTTGGAACAGTTCTGTCTCTACCCCGTTTACTCAGAACAGTTCTGTCTCTACCTGTTTACTCAGAACAGTTCTGTCTCTACCCCGTTTACCTTGGAACAGTTCTGTCTCTACCTGTTTACTCAGAACAGTTCTGTCTCTACCTGTTTACATTGGAACAGTTCTGTCTCTACCCGTTTACTCAGAACAGTTCTGTCTCTACCCCGTTTACCTTGGAACAGTTCTGTCTCTACCCCGTTTACCTTGGAACAGTTCTGTCTCTACCCCGTT
Organism: Oncorhynchus nerka; assembly: GCF_034236695.1. Classification (NCBI taxonomy): domain Eukaryota; kingdom Metazoa; phylum Chordata; class Actinopteri; order Salmoniformes; family Salmonidae; genus Oncorhynchus; species Oncorhynchus nerka. Next base: position 93,410,908 of record NC_088415.1, read on the forward strand.
TACTCAGAACAGTTCTGTCTCTACCCGTTTACCTTGGAACAGTTCTGTCTCTACCCGTTTACTCAGAACAGTTCTGTCTCTACCCGTTTACTCAGAACAGTTCTGTCTCTACCCCGTTTACCTTGGAACAGTTCTGTCTCTACCCGTTTACTCAGAGCAGTTCTGTCTCTACCCGTTTACTCAGAACAGTTCTGTCTCTACCCATTTACTCAGAACAGTTCTGTCTCTACCCGTTTACTCAGAACAGTTCTGTCTCTACCCGTTTACTCAGAACAGTTCTGTCTCTACCCGTTTACTCAGAACAGTTCTGTCTCTACCCGTTTACTCAGAACAGTTCTGTCTCTACCTGTTTACTCAGAACAGTTCTATCTCTACTCCGTTTACTCAGAACAGTTCTGTCTCTACCCGTTTACTCAGGACAGTTCTGTCTCTACCCCGTTTACTCAGAACAGTTCTGTCTCTACCCGTTTACTCAGAACAGTTCTGTCTCTACCCGTTTACTCAGGACAGTTCTGTCTCTACCCCGTTTACTCAGAACAGTTCTGTCTCTACCCGTTTACCTTGGAACAGTTCTGTCTCTACCCATTTACTCAGAACAGTTCTGTCTCTACCCGTTTACTCAGGACAGTTCTGTCTCTACCCGTTTACTCAGAACAGTTCTGTCTCTACCCATTTACTCAGAACAGTTCTGTCTCTACCCATTTACTCAGAACAGTTCTGTCTCTACCCATTTACTCAGAACAGTTCTGTCTCTACCCGTTTACTCAGAACAGTTCTGTCTCTACCCGTTCACTCAGGACAGTTCTGTCTCTACCCCGTTTACTCAGAACAGTTCTGTCTCTACCCGTTTACCTTGGAACAGTTCTGTCTCTACCCGTTTACCTTGGAACCCAGCTGCCTGAAGGGCACGTCCATCTTGAGGAAGAGTCCAGGCACGGGCTCCAGCAGCTCAAAGCTCCAGATGTACTGCAGCACAATGAGCAGGTTCCCGTAGAGCACCATGAAGGGAGAGGTTAGCATGGTGTAACGACGACGGTCCCTCACCATCCACAACATACACGACCACATCAGGAACACAAACGTCAGCCAGCTAACATACGTGATGCTCCACGCCTGGGGAGGGAGAGACAGAAAGAGAGAGAGAGAGAGGGAGTAACAGAGAGAAGATCCAGATTTCAGGGAATTAGATCAAAGTTCTCAATTGGTACAAAATATATACTGTACACACTACAATTACTGAGGTTTAAATATATAGGGTACTGCACACACTACAATTACTGAGGTTTAAATATATAGAGTACTGCACACACTACAATTACTGAGGTTTAAATATATAGGGTACTGCACACACTACAATTACTGAGGTTTAAATATATAGGGTACTGCACACACTACAATTACTGAGGTTTAAATATATAGGGTACTGTACACACTACAATTACTGAGGTTTAAATATATAGAGTACTGTACACACTACAATTACTGAGGTTTAAATATATAGAGTACTGTACACACTACAATTACTGAGGTTTAAATATATAGGGTACTGCACACACTACATTTACTGAGGTTTAAATATATAGAGTACTGTACACACTACAAGTACGGGGGTTTAAAAATAAGCTCAACTGGACACCTTAATGAGGCAGTGAATGAACTGAGAGAGAAAGCACGCAGGGCATTCTACGCCATTAAAAACCTCATTAAAATTGACATACCTAATTAAATTTGGCTAAAACTAATTGAATATGTCATTGAACCAATTGCACTTTATGGCAGCGAGGTGTGGGGTCCACTTGCAAAACAAAACAAAACAGAGGAAAACTACACACAATGCATGCAGGGCCGAATCAGGCCAATAATCACTAATAATAAACACTCAAAAAAGAGCAATTCAGTTTTGGAAACTACAGTGACCCCCTCTATCATCATGCAATGCCAAGAGCTGGGCAAGAAAAGAGTCCCTCATCCAGCAATGCCAAGAGCTGGCTGGTCAAAAACCTGTTCTAAAACACTGAAGCCTCAGTCCCTCATCCAGCTGGTCCTGGGGCTGAGTTCACAAACCTGTTCTACTAACATGCACTCAGATCCAGCTGGTCCTCAGTCCCCTGAAGCATCCAGCTGGTCCTGGGACACTGTTCTAGTTCACCCTAAGCTGGTCTGTTCTAACCTAACATGCCTCAGTCCCCTCGTCCAAGCCTCAGTCCCCCTCATCCAGCTGGTCCTGAGTTCACTAACCTGTTCTACTAACACAAGCCTCAGTCCCCTCAAGCTGGTCCTCAGTCCCACTCCTCAGTCCCTCAGCTGGTCCTGGGACTGAGTTCACTAAACCTGTTCTACTAACATGCTGAAGCCTCAGTCCCCTCATCCAGCTGGTCCTGAGTTCACTGTTCTACTAACACTGAAGCCTCAGTCTAACCTGTTCTACTAACACACTGAAGCCTCAGTCCCCTGAGCTGGTCCTGGGAGCCTCAGTCCAGCTGGTCCTGGGACTGAGTTCACTAACCTGTTCTACTAACATGCTGAAGCCTCAGTCCCCTCATCCAGCTGGTCCTGAGTTCACTAACCTGTTCTACTAACACACTGAAGCCTCAGTCCCCTCATCCAGCTGGTCCTGGGACTGAGTTCACAAACCTGTTCTACTAACATGCTGAAGCCTCAGTCCCCTCATCCAGCTGGTCCTGAGTTCACTAACCTGTTCTACTAACACACTGAAGCCTCAGTCCCCTCATCCAGCTGGTCCTGGGACTGAGTTCACAAACCTGTTCTACTAACACACTGAAGTCTCAGGATCAGAACAACCAATCAATCAGGATAAACCAAATTACAACACAGTCAAAACAAAACTATATAGCTTATTGGGAAACACAAGCACAAACACAAAGCAAAATGCAGTGCTATCTGGCCCTATTAAAACCTTAGAAAAACCTTGACAAAGTACAGGCTCAGTGAGCACAGCCTTGCCATTGAGAAGGGTAGACACAGGAAAACCTGGCTCCCTGTAGAGGAAAGGCTGTGCAACCACTGCACCACAGCAGAACCTGAGACAGAGCTGCAATTCCTGACAAAATGTCAAAAATATAAAACAATTAGAGAGTGTCATTTCCCCAAATTTGAAACCCTTATTCAAGGTTTCAAAGACCTCTCTGATGAGAGTAGGCTACCCTTCCTGTTGGGGGAGGACGCAGAGAGCTGTGGGTTGGCAGCGCACTACATTTCTGCCTGCCATAAGATGAGGGACAGTGTCTGACAGACCAATCAACCTACACATGTCCTCTACTGTATGCTTATTGTTATTGTTCAATGTATGGTTATTTTGACCCTTGGTTATTGTTGTTACTGTTGTCCCATTAACAATTTTGATTCTCATTTTTATTTTATATTGTAAATATTGAATTGAAAATTGAGAGAGAGGGAGATAGAGGGAGAGAAAGAGAGAAGTAGAGATAGAGGGAGCGAGAGAGAGAGGGTCAAAAGAGACATGGATATATATATAGACAACAGGTGGAAATTATAGGCAATTAGCAAGACACCCCCAATAAAGGAGTGGTTCTGCAGGTGGTGACCACAGACCACTTCTCAGTTCCTATGCTTCCTGGCTGATGTTTTGGTCACTTAAGAATGCTGGCAGTGCTTTTACTCTAGTGGTACCATGAGACGGAGTGCGAGCTGTGGCAAGAAGGTTTGCTGTGTCTGTCAGCGTAGTGTCCAGATTATGGAGGCGCTACCAGGAGACCGGCCAGTACATCAGGAGACATGGAGGAGGCCGTAGGAGGGCAACAACCCAGCAGCAGGACCGCTACCTCCGCCTTTGTGCAAGGAGGAGCAGGAGGAGCACTGCCAGAGCCCTGCAAAATGACCTCCAGCAGGCCACTAATGTGTATGTGTCTGCTCAAATGGACAGAAACAGACTCCATGAGGGTGGTATGAGGGCCCGACGTCCACAGGTGGGGGTTGTGCTTACAGCCCAATACCGTGCAGGACGTTTGGCATTTGCCAGAGAACACCAAGATTGGCAAATTCGCCACTGTCGCCCTGTGCTCTTCACAGATGAAAGCAGGTTCACACTGAGCACATGTGACAGAGTCTGGAGACGCTGTGGAGAACGTTCTGCTGCCTGCAACATCCTCCAGCATGACCGGTTTGGCGGTGGGTCAGTCATGGTGTGGGGTGGCATTTCTTTGGGGGGCCGCACAGCCCTCCATGTGCTCGCTAGAGGTAGCCTGACTGCCATCAGGTACCGAGATGAGAGCCAGTTTCATCATAGCGCTTGATGGTTTTTGCGACTGCACTTGAAGAAACTTTCAAAGTTCTTGACATTTTACAGATTGACTGACCTTCACGTCTTAAAGTAATGATGGACTGTCGTTTCTCTTTGCTTATTTGAGCTGTTCTTGCCATAATATGGACATGTTCTTTTACCAGATAGGGCTATCTTCTGTATACCACCCCTACCTTGTCACAACACAACTGATTGGCTCAAACGCATTAAGAAGGAAAGAAATTCCACAAATTAACTTTTAACAAGCCACACCAGTTAATTGAAATACATTCCAGGTGACTACCTCATGAAGCTGGTTGAGAGAATGCCAAGAGTCTCTAACACTTTTTTGGTTACTACATGATTCCATATGTGTTATTTCATAGTTTTGATGTCTTCGACTATTATTCTACAATGTATAAAATAGCAAAAATAAAGAAAAACTCTGGAATGAGTAGGCGTGTCCAAACTTTCTGACTGGTTCTGTACATGTTTTAAACTGGGACCTTCAGATGAGTTTTGTGAGGCATGTGGGAGTCCTAGAGCAAAACATGACGTGTTCGTCAGAGTCTCATCTTTCCGTAATAGTTTCTAGCCCAAACGGTTTGGATGCTACAGACATTTGAGAGAAGACCGATTTTTTGGGGGATGTCTCCTGGTCTGACAAATAAGTAATTAAATAATTAGTTACAGTAAATTTAGAACACAAAATGTTCACCTGAAAGCTTTTGGACATCGGAGAAATATTTGAGGGAATCCTATTTTTGTCATAAAAAGATACTCATATGATGTAGAAAACCTGCAGAGAGCCTTTCCAACTGACAATCTCTTGTCAGTTGAAAAGAAAAGATAAACTATAAAATATAAATTGGAACGTTAAAAACATAAAAAAAATAACTGATATTGACACAAGATGAAGTGTTGGACGAATGTAAATCTATACTTAATCCAGTATAAATTAATATAAATTAATATATATAATTTATTATACAAGACAAAAAAATCTAATGGCAGATTAATGCATCAAGTGTACTAACAGTGACTAAATAATTCATGCCTTCTGGGAGTAAAGTCCAATAGTTATGGGCAGAGTTAGAAAGCTGTCTCTCAGAAGTTTCACGATGTAAGTTTACTTTTAATGTGTCCATCTGCATATTTCAAGACTTGGAACATGAGGGTGCGGTGAGACACCCCGATGGATTGGACAATATTATATCCTTCTCTTATATCGCAGACGCTATTACTTAAATACTACCCTGCCGCCCCAACGTCAAGAGAACGGAAGAATAAAATACATTATTTGAAGGCTGATAGAAATCTGGCCACAGACAGAAACATAGAGAGTCTTACAAGCATTAGAAACAACATTGGGTGTGGATATGGAAGGAACTTGGGTCTGAACAAGCGGGAATTCATTCATGTTAGTTGAAATCTACACTACATGGCCACTACATGAGCACTACATGTACACTACATGGCCACTACATGGTCACTACATAGCCACTACATAGCCACTACATAGCCACTACATGAACACTACATAGCCACTACATGGCCACTACATGGCCACTAAATAGCCACTACATGGTCACTACATGGCCACTACATGGCCACTACATGGCCACTACATGGCCACTACATAGCCACTACATGGCCACTACATGGCCACTACATGGCCACTACATGGTCACTACGTGGTCACTACATGGCCACTACATGGTCACTACATGGTCACTACATGGCCACTACATGGTCACTACATGGCCACTACATGGTCACTACATGGTCACTACATGGTCACTACATGGTCACTACATAGTCACTACATGGCCACTACATGGTCACTACATAGCCACTACATAGCCACTACATAGTCACTACATGGTCACTACATGGTCACTACATGGCCACTACATGGTCACTACATGGTCACTACATGGCCACTACATGGTCACTACATGGTCACTACATGGCCACTACATGGTCACTACATGGTCACTACATAGTCACTACATGGCCACTACATGGCCACTACATGGTCACTACATAGTCACTACATGGTCACTACATAGCCACTACATGGTCACTACATGGTCACTACATGGCCACTACATGGTCACTACATGGTCACTACATGGCCACTACATGGTCACTACATGGTCACTACATGGTCACTACATGGCCACTACATGGTGACTACATAGTCACTACATGGCCACTACATGGCCACTAAATAGCCACTACATGGTCACTACATAGCCACTACATGGCCACTACATGGCCACTACGTGGTCACTACGTGGTCACTACATGGCCACTACATGGTCACTACATGGTCACTACATGGCCACTACATGGTCACTACATGGCCACTACATGGTCACTACATGGTCACTACATGGTCACTACATAGTCACTACATGGCCACTACATGGTCACTACATAGCCACTACATAGCCACTACATAGTCACTACATGGTCACTACATGGTCACTACATGGCCACTACATGGTCACTACATGGTCACTACATGGTCACTACATGGCCACTACATAGTCACTACATGGTCACTACATGGTCACTACATGGTCACTACATGGTCACTACATGGTCACTACATGGCCACTACATGGCCACTACATGGTCACTACATGGTCACTACATGGTCACTACATGGTCACTACATAGCCACTACATGTACACTACATGGTCACTACATAGTCACTACATGGTCACTACATAGCCACTACATGGTCACTACATGGTCACTACATGGCCACTACATGGTCACTACATGGCCACTACATGGTCACTACATGGTCACTACATGGCCACTACATGGTCACTACATAGTCACTACATGGTCACTACATAGCCACTACACTACATGGTCACTACATGGCCACTACATGGTCACTACATGGTCACTACATGGCCACTACATGGCCACTACATGGTCACTACATGGTCACTACATGGCCACTACATGGTCACTACATGGTCACTACATGGTCACTACATGGCCACTACATGGTCACTACATAGGTCACTACATGGTCACTACATGGTCACTACATGGTCACTACATACCACTACATGGTCACATGGTCACATAGGTCACTACATAGCCACTACATGGTCACTACATGGTCACTACATGGTCACTACATAGCCACTACATGTACACTACATGGTCACTACATAGTCACTACATGGTTACATGTACACTACATGGCCACTACATGTACACTACATGGCCACTACATGGTCACTACATGGCCACTACATGGTCACTACATGGCCACTACATGGCCACTACATGGTCACTACATGGTCACTACATGTATATTACATGGCCACTACATAGCCACTACATGTACACTACATGGTCACTACATGGTCACTACATGGTCACTACATAGCCACTACATGTACACTACATGGCCACTACATGGCCACTACATGGTCACTACATGGTCACTACATGGTCACTACATGGTCACTACATAGTCACTACATGGCCACTACATGGTCACTACATAGTCACTACATGGTCACTACATAGCCACTACATGGCCACTACATGGTCACTACATCACTAACATCTCACTACAAGCCACTACATGGGCATTAATATGGACTTTGTAGTCACCATTGTTACATGTACACTACATGCCACTACATGTACACTCATGGCCACTACATGGTCACTAGATGTTGGTCACTACATGGCCACTAATGGCCACCATGGTCACTCTGGGAAGGCATAGTCACTACATGTTGGAACATTGCCACTACAGCCTCCACTGGCCACTACATGGCCACTACACTAATGGTCACTACATCCACTACATGTTGGATCATTGCTGCTACATGTACAGCCATGGCCACTACATTCACTACATAGGCACTACATCCACTACATGTTGGAACATTGCTGCTATAACAGGCTCATCAAACATCTCATTCCAACATCATGGGCATTAATATGGAGTTTGTGCCTCCATTGTTGCTATAACAGCCTCCACTCTTCTGGGAAGGCTTTCCACTAGATGTTGAATCATTGCTGCTATAACAGCCTCCACTCTTCTGGGAAGGCTTTCCACTAGATGTTGGAACATTGCTGCTATAACAGCCTCCACTCTTCTGGGAAGGCTTTCCACTAGATGATGGAACATTGCTGCTATAACAGCCTCCACTCTTCTGGGAAGGCTTTCCACTAGATGTTGGGTCATTGCTGCTATAACAGCCTCTCCACTCCTCTGTGAAGGCTTTCCACTAGATGATGGAACATTACTGCAATAACAGCCTCCTCTCTTCTGGGAAGGCTTTCCACTAGATGTTGGAACATTGCTGCTATAACAGCCTCCACTCTTCTGGGAAGGCTTTCCACTAGATGTTGGATCATTGCTGCTATAACAGCCTCCACTCTTCTGGGAAGGCTTTCCACTAGATGTAGGAACATTGCTGCTATAACAGCCTCCACTCTTCTGGTAAGGCTTTCCACTAGATGTAGGAACATTGCTGCTATAACAGCCTCCACTCTTCTGGGAAGGCTTTCCACTAGATGATGGAACATTGCTGCTATAACAGCCTCCACTCTTCTGGGAAGGCTTTCCACTAGATGTTGGATCATTGCTGCTATAACAGCCTCTCCACTCTTCTGTGAAGGCTTTCCACTAGATGATGGAACATTACTGCAATAACAGCCTCCTCTCTTCTGGGAAGGCTTTCCACTAGATGTTGGAATATTGCTGCAGGGACTTGCTTCCATTCAGCCACAAGAGCATTAGTGAGGTCAGGGACTGATGTTGGACGATTAGGCCTGGCTCGCAGTCGGCGTTCCAATTCATCCCAAAGGTGTTCAATGGGGCTGAAGTCAGGACTCTGTGCAGGCCAGTCAAGTTCTTCCACACTGATTTCAACAAACCATTTCTGTATGCACTTTGTGCACCGGGGCATCGTCATGCTGAAACAGGAAAGGGCCTTCCCCAAACTGTTGCCACAAAGTGCGCACGCAGCACATGCACACGCACACACACAGGTGCTTTCTTTCACCTTGACGTGAGCAGTCACCAGAGGGACCAGTCACGGTGTTTACTCACCATCATGGCTATGAGAGCACAGACATAGCTCTGCTTCATAATGAACCTGAACACGGTTACAACAGCAGTCACTCTGCCCTCCTCCTCCTCCTCCTGTTCCTCCTCCGCTCCCTCCATCCCAGAAGTCTCTCCTCGCAGGGTTGGACTGAAGTCATACTTTCCTTCATCCTTCTCTGTTTAGATAAAGACACACAGATACTTCATATAGTACAACACCTACAGTATATACAGGGTGATATAGTACAGTATATACAGGGTGATATAGTACAGTATATACAGGGTGATATAGTACAGTATATACAGGGTGATGTAGTACAGTATATACAGGGTGATATAATACAGTATATACAGGGTGATTGTGCTGCCGTACATAACATACAGGGTTTGTAGTACAGTATATACAGGAGATATAGGGGTGATATAGTACAGTATATACAGGGTGATATAGTACAGTATATACAGGGTGATATAGTACAGTATATACAGGGTGATATAATACAGTATATACAGGAGATATAGGGGGATATATTACAGTATATACAGGGTGATATAGTATAGTATATACAGGTTGATATAATACAGTATATACAGGGTGATATAGTACAGTATATACAGGGTGATATAGTACAGAATATACAGGGTGATTTAGTACAGTATATACAGGGTGATATAGTACAGTATATACAGGAGATATAGTACAGTATATACAGGAGATATAGTACAGTATATACAGGGTGATATAGTACAGTATATACAGGGTGATATAGTACAGTATATACAGGGTTACATAGTACAGTATATACAGGAGATATAGGGGGATATATTACAGTATATACAGGGTGATATAGTATAGTATATACAGGTTGATATAATACAGTATATACAGGGTGATATAGTACAGTATATACAGGGTGATATAGTACAGAATATACAGGGTGATTTAGTACAGTATATACAGGGTGATATAGTACAGTATATACAGGAGATATAGTACAGTATATACAGGAGATATAGTACAGTATATACAGGGTGATATAGTACAGTATATACAGGGTGATATAGTACAGTATATACAGGGTTACATAGTACAGTATATACAGGAGATATAGTACAGTATATACAGGGTGATATAATACAGTATATACAGGGTGATTGTGCTGCCATACATAACATACAGGGTTTGTAGTACAGTATATACAGGAGATATAGGGGTGATATAGTACAGTATATACAGGGTGATATAGTACAGAATATACAGGGTGATTTAGTACAGTATATACAGGGTGATATAGTACAGTATATACAGGAGATATAGTACAGTATATACAGGAGATATAGTACAGTATATACAGGGTATAGTACATTATATAGTACAGTATATACAGGGTGATATAGTACAGTATATACAGGGTTACATAGTACAGTATATACAGGAGATATAGGGGTGATATAGTACAGTATATACAGGGTGATACAATACAGTATATACAGGGTGATTGTGCATAGTACATATAGACATAACATACAGGGTTTGTAGTATATACAGGGTGATATACAGTATATACAGATATAGGGGTGATATAGTACAGTATATACAGGGTGATATAGTACAGTATATACAGGGTGATATAGTACAGTATATACAGGAGATATAGTACAGTATATACAGGGTGATATAGTACAGTATATACAGGTGATATATAGTACAGTATATACAGGGTGATATAGTACAGGATATACAGGGTGATATAGTACAGTATATACAGGGTGATATAGTACAGTATATACAGAAGATATAGTACAGTATATACAGGGTGACATAGTACAGAAAATACAGGGTGATGTAGTACAGTATATACAGGATGATATAGTACATTATATACAGGAGATACAGGGTGATATAGTACAGTATATATAGGGTTATGTAGTACAGTATATACAGGAGATATAGGGGTGATATAGTACAGTATATACAGGAGATATAGGGGTGATATAGTACAGTATATACAGGATGATATAGTACAGTATATACAGAAGATATAGACAGTATATACCGGGTGACATAGTATAGACAGGGTGATATAATACAGTATATACAGGAGATATAGGGGTGATATAGTACAGTATATACAGGGTGATATAGTACAGTATATACAGGAGATATAGGGGTGATATAGTACAGTATATACAGGGTGATATAGTACAGTATATACAGGAGATATAGGGGTGATATAGTACAGTATATACAGGGTGATATAGTACAGTATATACAGGGTGATATAGTACAGAATATACAGGGTGATATAGTACAGTATATACAGGGTGATATAGTACAGTATATACAGGAGATATAGGGGGATATATTACAGTATATACAGGGTGATATAGTATAGTATATACAGGGTGATGTAGTACAGTATATACAGGATGATATAGTACAGTATATACAGGAGATACAGGGTGATATAGTACAGTATATATAGGGTTATGTAGTACAGTATATACAGGAGATATAGGGGTGATATAGTACAGTATATACAGGGTGATATAGTACAGTATATACAGAAGATATAGTACAGTATATACCGGGTGACATAGTACAGTATAGACAGGGTGATATAATACAGTACATACAGGGTGATATAGTACAGTATATACAGGGTGATATAGTACAGAATATACAGGGTGATGTAGTACAGTATATACAGGATGATATAGTACAGTATATACAGGAGATACACAGTGATATAGTACAGTATATATAGGGTTATGTAGTACAGTATATACAGGAGATATAGGGTGATATAGTACAGTATATATAGGGTTATGTAGTACAGTCTATACAGGGTGATATATTACAGTATATACAGGGTGATATAGTACAGTATATACAGGAGATACAGGGTGATATAGTACAGTATATACAGGGTGAGGTAGTACAGTATATACAGGGTGATATATTACAGTATATACAGGGTGATATAGTACAGTATATACAGGGTGATATAGTACAGAATATACAGGGTGATGTAGTACAGGATATATAGGGTAATATAGTACAGTATATACAGGATATATAGAGTGATATAGTACAGTATATACAGGTTGATATAGTACAGTATATACAGGGTGATATAGTACAGAATATACAGGGTGATTTAGTACAGTATATACAGGGTGATATAGTACAGTATATACAGGGTGATATAGTACAGGATGATATAGTACAGGATATACAGGGTGATATAGTACAGTATATACAGGGTGATATAGTACAGTATATACAGGGTGATATAGTACAGGATATACAGGGTGATATAGTACAGGATATACAGGGTGATATAGTACAGGATATATCGGAGAAAAGTGGGCATCCCAAATGGCAAATCTATTCCCAATATAATGCAGTACTTTTGACCAGGCCTCAGTTTACAAAAAAAATGTCCTCCTTGCAGAAATAACATTTTTTTTTTTTTATTACAATAAATTGTGCTGCCGATTATAATTTCACTCGTCCCATCTACTTGTATATTCAACATGTTACAGTGGTTTTCCCAGTGTTTGTACAGTACAACTCACCTGTCATGTTATTGATTTGGTCCATTTCATACTGTGGGGTGGAGTACAGGTCCTGACGGACCGGTCCATTTTCCACTGAGTCTAGGGTGGAGATGTAGTCAAAAGACGTCTCCTTGGACTTTGCAACCAACCCCTGTGGAACAATACAGCCACAATATGGACTATGGTTAGAGCCCAGAGGTTTTTATTGTCATGTGAACATTCATATGCATCATAGGCTGCGGTCCTCTGTAGCTCGGTTTGTAGAGCATGGTCCTCTGTAGCTCAGTTTGTAGAGCATGGTCCTCTGTAGCTCGGTTTGTAGAGCATGGTCCTCTGTAGCTCAGTTTGTAGAGCATGGTCCTCTGTAGCTCAGTTTGTAGAGCATGGTCCTCTGTAGCTCAGTTTGTAGAGCATGGTCCTCTGTAGCTCAGTTTGTAGAGCATGGTCCTCTGTCCTCCTCTGTAGCTCATGGTCCTTGTAGTTTGTAGAGCATGGTCCTCTGTAGCTCAGTTTGTAGAGCATGGTCCTCTGTAGCTCAGTTTGTAGAGCATGGTCCTCTGTAGCTCAGTTTGTAGAGCATGGTCCTCTGTAGCTCAGTTTGTAGAGCATGGTCCTCTGTAGCTCGGTTTGTAGAGCATGGTCCTCTGTAGCTCAGTTTGTAGAGCATGGTCCTCTGTAGCTCAGTTTGTAGAGCATGGTCCTCTGTAGCTCAGTTTGTAGAGCATGGTCCTCTGTAGCTCGGTTTGTAGAGCATGGTCCTCTGTAGCTCAGTTTGTAGAGCATGGTCCTCTGTAGCTCGGTTTGTAGAGCATGGTCCTCTGTAGCTCAGTTTGTAGAGCATGGTCCTCTGTAGCTCGGTTTGTAGAGCATGGTCCTCTGTAGCTCAGTTTCCTCTGTAGAGCATGGTCCTCTGTAGCTCAGTTTGTAGAGCATGGTCCTCTGTAGCTCAGTTTGTAGAGCATGGTCCTCTGTAGCCTCGGTTTGTAGAGCATGGTCCTCTGTAGCTCGGTTTGTAGAGCATGGTCCTCTGTAGCTCAGTTTGTAGAGCATGGTCCTCTGTAGCTCAGTTTGTAGAGCATGGTCCTCTGTAGCTCAGTTTGTAGAGCATGGTCCTCTGTAGCTCGGTTTGTAGAGCATGGTCCTCTGTAGCTCGGTTTGTAGAGCATGGTCCTCTGTAGCTCAGTTTGTAGAGCATGGTCCTCTGTAGCTCAGTTTGTAGAGCATGGTCCTCTGTAGCTCGGTTTGTAGAGCATGGTCCTCTGTAGCTGGTCGGTTTGTAGAGCATGGTCCTCTGTAGCTCAGTTTGTAGAGCATGGTCCTCTGTAGCTCAGTTTGTAGAGCATGGTCCTCTGTAGCTCGGTTTGTAGAGCATGGTCCTCTGTTTGTAGCTCGGTTTGTAGAGCATGGTCCTCTGTAGCTCAGTTTGTAGAGCATGGTCCTCTGTAGCTCAGTTTGTAGAGCATGGTCCTCTGTAGCTCGGTTTGTAGAGCATGGTCCTCTGTAGCTCGGTTTGTAGAGCATGGTCCTCTGTAGCTCAGTTTGTAGAGCATGGCGCTTGCCACAACAGGATAGTGGGTTTGATTCCAGGGACCACCCATATGTAAAAAAATAAATAATAATAAATTAAAAGTACGCACGCATGATGGTAAATCGCTTTGAATCAAAGCCTCTGCTAAATGGCCTATACTATATATCACACACTAAAGTATGTGGACACCCCTTCAAATTAGTGGATTCGGCTACTTCAGCCACATCCGTTGCTGACAGGTGTTTAAAATCGTGAACACAGACATGCGATCTCCATAGACAAACATTGGCAGTAGAATGGCCTTACTACTGAAGAGCTCAGTGACTTTCAACGTGGCACCGTCATAGGATGCCACCTTTCCAACCAGTCAGATTGTCATATGTCTGCCCCGCTAGAGCTCCCCTGGTCAACTGTAAGTGCTCTAATTGTGAAGTGGTAGGCTACACAAGCTCACAGAACAAATTCTGAAGTGCTGAAGTGTGTAAAAATAGTCTGTCCTCGGTTGCAACACTCACTACTGAGTTCCAAACTCAGTGCAATAGAGATTGCATCATCTGTGGATCTATTGGGGCGGTATTCAAATTGGAGTGGATCTAGGGTTTCTGGGATGATGGTGTTGATGTGAGCCATGACCAGCCTTTCAATGCATTTCATCGCTACAGACGTGAGTGCCATGGGTCTGTAGTCATTTAGGCAGGTTATGGTGGTCTGGTTGAAACATGTTGGTATTACAGACTTAGTCAGAGACAGGTTGAAAATGTCAGTGAAGACACTTGACAGTTGATCAGCGTATGCTCGGAGTACACATCCTGGTAATCCGTCTGGCCCTGCGGCTTTGTGAATGTTGACCTGTTTAAAGGTCTTACTCACATCGGCTACGGAGAGCGTGATCACACAGTCTTCCAGAACAGCTGGTGCTCTCATGCATGTTTCAGTGTTGCTTGCCTCGAGAATAGAAGTAGAATACAATAGAAGTAGTTTCGCTCGTCTGGTAGGCTCGTGTCACTGGGCAGCTCGCGGCTGTGCTTCCCTTTGTAGTCTGTAATGGTTTGCAAAGCCCTGCCACATCCGACAAGCAAAAGAGCTGGTGTAGTACAATTCAATCTTAGTCCTGTATTGATGCCTGTTTGATGGTTCGTCGGAGGGCATAGTGGGATTTCTTATAAGTGTCCGGGTTAGAGTCCCACTCCTTGAAAGTGGCAGGATGTTACCTACCTCTATAGGTTCCTGAAGCCAGAGGTGTACGATGATGGATGAGATCTCAAACAGACTGGAGGGAGAGGAAGGGGGAGAGAGAAAGGTACCTACCTCTATGGGTTCTTTCTCAATGTTGTTACATACCTCTATGGGTTGTAATTTCTATGTTGTTACATACCTCTATGGGTTGTATCTCTACGCCGTTACCTACCCTGTCTATGGGTTGTATCTCTATGCTGTTACCTACCCTCTCTATGGGTAGTATCTCTATGTCGATACCTATCCTGTCTATGGGTTGTATCTCTATGTTGTTACCTACCTCTATAGGTTCCTGGAGCCAGATGAGTATGAGAGATACCAGGGAGTTACATACCTCTATAGGTTCCTGGAGCCAGAGGCGTATGAGAGATACCAGGGTGTTACCTACCTCTATAGATTCCTGGAGCCAGAGGAGTATGAGAGATACCAGGGAGTTACCTACCTCTATAGGTTCCTGGAGCCAGAGGCGTATGAGAGATACCAGGGTGTTACCTACCTCTATAGGTTTCTGGAGCCAGAGGCGTATGAGAGATACCAGGGCGTTACCTACCTCTATAGGTTCCTGGAGCCAGAGGCGTATGAGAGATACCAGGGTGTTACCTACCTCTATAGGTTCCTGGAGCCAGAGGAGTATGAGAGATACCAGGGAGTTACCTACCTCTATAGGTTCCTGGAGCCAGAGGAGTATGAGAGATACCAGGGTGTTACCTACCTCTATAGGTTCCTGGAGCCAGAGGTGTATGGGAGATACCAGGGTGTTACCTACCTCTATAGGTTCCTGGAGCCAGAGGAGTATGAGAGATACCAGGGTGTTACCTACCTCTATAGGTTCCTGGAGCCAGAGGAGTATGAGAGTGGCCAGGGTGTACCTACCTCTATAGGTTCCTGGAGCCAGAGGAGTATGAGAGTGGCCAGGGTGTTACCTACCTCTATAGGTTCCTGGAGCCAGAGGAGTATGAGAGATACCAGGGAGTTACCTACCTCTATAGGTTCCTGGAGCCAGAGGAGTATGAGAGATACCAGGGTGTTACCTACCTCTATAGGTTCCTGGAGCCAGAGGAGTATGAGAGATACCAGGGTGTTGCCTACCTCTATAGGTTCCTGGAGCCAGAGGAGTATGAGAGATACCAGGGAGTTACCTACCTCTATAGGTTCCTGGAGCCAGAGGAGTATGAGAGATACCAGGGTGTTTACCTACCTCTATAGGTTCCTGGAGCCAGAGGAGTATGAGAGATACCAGGGAGTTACCTACCTCTATAGGTTCCTGGAGCCAGAGGAGTATGAGAGATACCAAGTGTTACCTACCTCTATAGGTTCCTGGAGCCAGAGGAGTATGAGAGATACCAGGGAGTTACCTACCTCTATAGGTTCCTGGAGCCAGAGGAGTATGAGAGATACCAGGGTGTTTACCTACCTCTATAGGTTCCTGGAGCCAGAGGCGTATGAGAGTGGCCAGGGTGTTACCTACCTCTATAGGTTCCTGGAGCCAGAGGCGTATGAGAGATACCAGGGTGTTACCTACCTCTATAGGTTCCTGGAGCCAGAGGAGTATGAGAGTGG
Source organism: Oncorhynchus nerka (assembly GCF_034236695.1). Lineage (NCBI taxonomy): Eukaryota > Metazoa > Chordata > Actinopteri > Salmoniformes > Salmonidae > Oncorhynchus > Oncorhynchus nerka. The sequence continues at coordinate 93,428,159 of NC_088415.1, forward strand.
CCAGGGTGTTACCTACCTCTATAGGTTCCTGGAGCCAGAGGAGTATGAGAGATACCAGGGTGTTACCTACCTCTATAGGTTCCTGGAGCCAGAGGCGTATGAGAGTGGCCAGGGTGTAGTACAGCAGCAGCAGCATAATGGGGTTAACAAAGTGGTGCCAGGCCAGATCAGGGTTAACTATCATCCTCCACGTGGAGGAGCAGTCAGTCTGGATGATGGATGAGATGCCGAACAGACTGGAGGGAGAGCGAGAGGGAGAGGGGAGAAGGAGAGGGAGAGAGAGAGAGAGGGGGAGGGGATAAGGAGAGGGAAAGGGAGAGGGAGAGGGAGAAGGAGAAGGGAGAGGGAGAGGGAGCGGGAGAGGGAGGGGGAGGGGGAGGGAGAGGGAGGTAGAGGGAGAGAGCGAGAGACAGAGAGACATATTATTGAACTTGCAGCACCTCGATATATAAAAGTTACATACATTTGCAGTATAGTTGAGGCAATTTTAAATGCACATTTTGTTTGTAAAGACTAAAAGTGACAGAAAATGTTACAGCACTGTGGCTCTTTTTTGTTTCTTTTTTTCTTTTTATTTCACCTTTATTTAACCAGGTAGGCCAGTTGAGAACACCTTTATTTAACCAGGTAGGCCAGTTGAGAACACCTTTATTTAACCAGGTATGCCAGTTGAGAACACCTTTATTTAACCAGGTAGGCCAGTTGAGAACACCTTTATTTAACCAGGTAGGCCAGTTGAGAACACCTTTATTTAACCAGGTAGGCCAGTTGAGAACACCTTTATTTAACCAGGTAGGCCAGTTGAGAACACCTTTATTTAACCAGGTAGGCCAGTTGAGAACACCTTTATTTTTAACCAGGTAGGCCAGTTGAGAACACCTTTATTTTTAACCAGGTAGGCCAGTTGAGAACACCTTTATTTAACCAGGTAAGCCAGTTGAGAACACCTTTATTTAACCAGGTAGGCCAGTTGAGAACACCTTTATTTAACCAGGTATGCCAGTTGAGAACACCTTTATTTAACCAGGTAGGCCAGTTGAGAACACCTTTATTTAACCAGGTAGGCCAGTTGAGAACACCTTTATTTAACCAGGTAGGCCAGTTGAGAACACCTTTATTTAACCAGGTAGGCCAGTTGAGAACACCTTTATTTAACCAGGTAGGCCAGTTGAGAACACCTTTATTTAACCAGGTAGGCCAGTTGAGAACACCTTTATTTAACCAGGTAGGCCAGTTGAGAACACCTTTATTTAACCAGGTAGGCCAGTTGAGAACACCGTTATTTAACCAGGTAGGCCAGTTGAGAACACCTTTATTTAACCAGGTAGGCCAGTTGAGAACACCTTTATTTAACCAGGTAGACTAGTTGAGAACACCTTTATTTAACCAGGTAGGCCAGTTGAGAACAAGTCTCATTTACAACTGCGACCTGACCAAGATAAAGCATAGCAGTGCGACACAAACAACACAGAGTTACACATGGAATAAACAAACATACAGTCAATAATACAATAGAGAAAAAAAGTACATATACAATGTGAGCAAATGAGGTAAGATAAGCGAGGTAAAGGCAAATAAAAGGCCATGGTGGCGAAGTAAATACAATATAGCAAGAAAACACAGAGTGATAGATGTGCAGAACATGAATGTGCAAGTAGAGAGACGGGCGCAAAGGAGCAAGATAAATAAATAACAGCATGGGGATGAGGTAGTTGGATGGGCTATTTTAAGATGGGCTATGTACAGGTGCAGTGATCTGTGAGCTGCTCTGCTGCTTAAAGCTAGTGAGGGAGATATGGGTCTCCAGCTTCAGTGATTTTTTGCAATTCGTTCCAGTCATTGTCAGTAGAGAACTGGAAGGAGAGGCGGCCAAATCAGGAATTGGCTTTGGGGGTGACCAGTGAAATATACCAGCCAACGAGAGCATACAGGTCGCAGCGGTGGGTAGTATATGGGGCTTTGGTGACAAAACAGATGGCACTGTGATAGACTGCATCCAAATAGCTGAGTAGAGTGTTGGAGGCTAATTTGTAAATGACATCGCAAAGTCAAGGATCTGCAGGATAGTCAGTTGTACGAGGGTGTGTGGCTGCATGAGTGAAGGAGGCTTTGTTGTGAAATAGGAAGCAGATTCTAGATTTAATTTTGGATTGGAGATGCTCAATGTGAGTCTGAAAGGAGAGTTTACAGTCTAACCAAACACCTTGGTATTTGTAGTTGTCCACATATTCTAAGTCAATACTGTCCAGAGTAGTGATGCTAGTCAGGCGGGCGGGTGCGGGCGGCAATCGGTTGAAGAGCATGCATTTAGTTTTACTTGCATTTAAGAGCAGTTGGAGGCCACGGAAGGAGAGTTGTATGGCATTGAAGCTCGTTTGGAGGTTAATTAACAGTGTCCAAAGAAGGTATCACGAATGGTGTCGTCTGCGTAGAGGTGGATCAGAGAATCACCAGCAGCAAGAGCGACATCATTGATGTATACAGAGAAAAGAGTCGGCCCGAGATTTGAACCCTGCGGCACCCCCATAGAGACTGCCAGAGGTCTGGACAACAGGCCCTCCAATTTGACACACTGAACTCTATCAGAGAAGTAGTTGGTGAACCAGGCGAGGAAGTCATTTGAGAAACCAAGGCTCTTGAGTCAAAATGTGAATGTCGAAAGCCTTGGCCAGGTCGATGAATACAGCTGCACAGTATTGTCTCTTATCGATGGCGGTTATGATATCGTTTAGGACCTTGAGTGTGGCTGAGGTGCATCCATGACCAGCTCGGAAACCAGACTGCATAGCGGAGAAAGTACGGTGGGATTCAAAATGGTCGGTGACCTGTTTCTTAACTTGGCTTTCGAAGAACTTAGAAAGGCAGGGTAGGATAGATATAGGCCTGTACGAAAGAGGGTTTGAACAGGCTAGTAATAGGAGTTGCAACAATTTCGGGAGATCATTTTAGAACGAGAGGGTCCAGATTGTCTAGACCAGCTGATTTGTAGGGGCCCAGATTTTGCAGCTCTTTCAGAACATCAGCTTTCTGGATTTGGGTAAAGGTGAAATGGGGAGGCTTGGGCAAGTTGCTATGGGGGATGCAGGGCTGTTGACCAGGGTAGGGGTGGCCAGGTGGAAAGTTTCCTAGCCTCGGTGCAGTGGGCAGCTGGGAGGAGGTGCTCTTATTCTCCATGGACTTTACAGTGTCCCAGAACTTTTGGGAGTTTGTGCTGCAGGATGCAAATTTCTGTTTGAAAAAGCTAGCCTTTGCTTTACTAACTGCCTGTGTATATTGCGTCCTGACTTCCCTGAAAAGTTGCATATCGCGGGAGCTATTTGATGCTAATGCCGTACGCCACAGGATGTTTTTGTGCTGGTCAAGGGCAGTCAGGTCTGGAGTGAACCACGGGCTATATCTGTTCCTGGTTCTACATTTTTTTGAATGGGGCATGCTTATTTAAGATGGAGAGGAAAGCACTTTTAAAGAATAACCAGGCATCCTCTACTGACGGGATGAGGTCAATATCCTTCCAGGATACCCGGGCTAGGTCGATTAGAAAGGCCTGCTCGCTGAAGTGTTCTAGGGAGCGTTTGACAGTGATGAGGGGTGGTCGTTTGACCGCAAACCCATTACGGACGCAAGCAATGAGGCAGTGATCGCTGAGATCCTGGTTGAAGACAGCAGAGATGTATTTGGAGGGCAGGTTGGTTAGGACAATATCTATGAGGGTGCCTGTTTTTACCTGGTAGGTTCATTGATAATTTAGGTAGCATTGCTAACCATCCAAGGTGGTGCTAATGCTATAGGTAGCGTTGCTAACCATCCAAGGTGATGCTAATGCTATAGGTAGCGTTGCTAACCATCCAAGGTGATGCTAATGCTATAGGTAGCGTTGCTAACCATCCAAGGTGGTGCTAATGCTATAGGTAGCGTTGCTAACCATCCAAGGTGGTGCTAATGCTATAGGTAGCGTTGCTAACCATCCAAGGTGGTGCTAATGCTATAGGTAGCGTTGCTAATCATCCAAGGTGGTGCTAATGCTATAGGTAGTGTTGCTAACCATCCAAGGTGATGCTAATGCTATAGGTAGCGTTGCTAACCATCCAAGGTGGTGCTAATGCTATTGGTAGCGTTGCTAACCATCCAAGGTGATGCTAATGCTATAGGTAGCGTTGCTAACCATCCAAGGTGATGCACCCTAAAGTCATAGTAGCAACTGAAGATCTGTCATCAAACAGAGTTTGAACCATGGCAGCCTGGGTACATGTAGAGCAACTCACCTAATGCAGTAATTTAAAAATAAATTAATAAATAAAGTTCTTTCCAGTATCTAACCTGATGTAGCTGTCCTCTGGAGGGATGAACTCGTGGAAGAACTGAAACTGATAGAGGTAGAGGACGACCAGGTGTCCAGCGCTGAATATGGCCATGAGGACACACATACAGCTGAAGATGAGGGTGTCGAAGGTCCGACAGAACGACCACCACGTACACAGGAACAGGAACACGAAGAAATAGACCGCAGACGTCAGGGAGGGCAGCGTGATACCTTAAAAATACACATACATTTATAAATCAATCAACCAATCAATAAGTAGACTGCCGAGTTCAGGGAGGGCAGAATTATACCTTAAAAATACACATACATTTATAAATCAATCAACCAATCAATAAGTAGACTGCCGACGTCAGGGAGGGCAGAATTATACCTTAAAAATACACATACATTTATAAATCAATTCATCAATCAATCAACCAATCAATAAGTAGACTGCCGAGTTCAGGGGGGGGCAGCATGATACCTGGTGGAAAAATAATAAGCATTCAGATAAGAAATATGACCAGAAGTGTATTTACAGCAAGCTACACTGTGGGTGAGATGTGAGCATTCAGATATATAACAGAGAAGACCAGAAGTTTTTCCTGACCACGTGACCTGACTAAGAAAATCTCTGGGCCCTATTTTCACTATTTAAGAAATGCAATAGCACTCATAAAGAAGGGTTTGTACACAGTAAGATAGTTGGAGGCTGATTCTACCACTGAAAGACACTGACCTGTTAGCCCTAGTAGTATGGTGACCACCACTTTCCCTGCGGTGGTGATCAGATTCCCAATGATCTCCTTCACTTTGGACGCCACGGCAGCGACGCAACCCAGAATCTTCATCTTGGTGCTCTCCTCTTCCTCTTCTTCCTCCTCCTCTTCCTCCTCATCTTCCTCCTCCTCCATTTCTTCCTCCTCTTCTCCAGCCTCGTACCCAGCCTCAAAGTTTTCATCCAACAGGACATTGTCATCAAGGCTAAGATCTTCCTCTTCCACCTGGTTGGTAGACAGAGAGTTCAAAGTTCACTGACAGTGTGCCGAAACGATTCAAAGCCAATCCTGGCTTTGATGGATACATACGTGTCCTGCAAAAACCAGCATCTGGTTCTAGACACACTGCGGTGCCCAGGCTTTTATTTTGTATTTCTTTCAACATTTCAGTATATAAAGAAAGGGATGGCCAAACCTCCTCATGAAAAACTATCAGTTAGAGGTGGCCAAACCTCCTCATGAATAACTACTGGTTAGAGGAGGCCAAACCTCCTCATGAATAACTACTAGTTAGAGGTGGCCAAACCTCCTCATGAATAACTACTAGTTACAGGTGGCCAAACCTCCTCATGAATAACTACTAGTTAGAGGTGGCCAAACCGACTCATGAATAACTACTAGTTAGAGGAGGCCAAACCTCCTCATGAATAACTACTAGTTAGAGGAGGCCAAACCTCCCCATGGAGAACAACTAGTTCGAAGTGGCCAAACTTCCTCATGAATAACTACTAGTTAGAGGTGGCCAAACCTCCTCATGGAGAACTACTAGTTAGAGGAGGCCAAACCCCCTCATGGAGAACTACTAGTTAGAGGTGGCCAAACCTCCTCATGAATAACTACTAGTTAGAGGTGGCCAAACCTCCTCATGGAGAACTACTAGTTAGAGGTGGCCAAACCTCCTCATGGAGAACTACTAGTTAGAGGTGGCCAAACCTCCTCATGAATAACTACTAGTTAGAGGAGGCCAAACCTCCTCATAGAGAACTACTGGTTAGAGGTGGACAAACCTCCTCATGAATAACTAGCTAGAGGTGGCCAAACCTCCTCATGAATAACTAGCTAGAGGTGGCCAAACCTCCTCATGAATAACTAGCTAGAGGTGGCCAAACCTACTCATGAATAACTACTAGTTAGAGGAGGCCAAACCTCCTCATAGAGACCTACTAGTTAGAGGTGGCCAAACCTCCTCATGGAGAACTACTAGTTACAGGAGGCCAAACCTCGTCATAGAGTACTACTAGTTAGAGGTGGCCAAACTTCCTCATGGAGAACTACTAGTTAGAGGTGGCCAAACCTCCTCATGGAGAACTACTAGTTAGAGGTGGCCAAACTTCCTCATGAATAACTACTAGTTAGAGGAGGCCAAACCCCCACATGGAGAACTACTAGTTAGAGGTGGCCAAACCTCCTCATGAATAACTACTAGTTAGAGGTGGCCAAACCTCCTCATGGAGAACTACTAGTTAGAGGTGGCCAAACCTCCTCATGGAGAACTACTAGTTAGAGGAGGCCAAACCCCCTCATGAATAACTACTAGTTAGAGGTGGCCAAACCTACTCATGAATAACTACTAGTTAGAGGTGGCCAAACTTCCTCATGAATAACTACTAGTTAGAGGTGGCGAAACCTACTCATGAATAACTACTAGTTAGAGGAGGCCAAACCCCCACATGGAGAACTACTAGTTAGAGGTGGCCAAACCTCCTCATGAATAACTACTAGTTAGAGGTGGCCAAACCTCCTCATGGAGAACTACTAGTTAGAGGTGGCCAAACCTCCTCATGGAGAACTACTAGTTAGAGGTGGCCAAACTTCCTCATGAATAACTACTAGTTAGAGGTGGCCAAACCTACTCATGAATAACTACTAGTTAGAGGTGGCCAAACCTCCTCATGGACAACTACTAGTTAGAGGTGGCCAAACTTCCTCATGAATAACTACTAGTTAGATGTGGCCAAACCTACTCATGAATAACTACTAGTTAGAGGTGGCCAAACCTCCTCATGAACAACTACTAGTTAGAGGAGGCCAAACCCCCTCATGGAGAACTACTAGTTAGAGGTGGCCAAACCTCCTCATGGAGAACTACTAGTTAGAGGTAGCCAAACCTCCTCATGGAGAACTACTAGTTAGAGGTGGCCAAACTTCCTCATGAATAACTACTAGTTAGAGGTGGCCAAACCTACTCATGAATAACTACTAGTTAGAGGTGGCCAAACCTCTGTCTGGGATGGAAAGGTAGACCTACTCTGTCTGGGGTGGAAAGGTAGGTCTACTCTGTCTGGGGTGGAAAGGTAGACCTGCTCTGTCTAGGGTGGAAAGGTAGGTCCTACTCTGTCTGGGGTGGAAAGGTAGGCCCTACTCTGTCTGGGGTGAAAAGGTAGGTCTACTCTGTCTGGGGTGGAAAGGTAGACCCTACTCTGTCTGGGGTGGAAAGGTAGGTCTACTCTGTCTGGGGTGGAAGTGTAGACCTACTCTGTCTGGGGTGGAAAGGTAGGCCTACTCTGTCTGGGGTGGAAAGGTAGACCCTACTCTGTCTGGGGTGGAAAGGTAGGTCCTACTCTGTCTGGGGTGGAAAGGTAGGTCCTACTCTGTCTGGGGTGGAAAGGTAGACCTACTCTGTCTGGGGTGGAAAGGTAGGTCTACTCTGTCTGGGGTGGAAAGGTAGACCTGCACTGTCTGGGGTGGAAAGGTAAACCTACTCTGTCTGGGGTGGAAAGGTAGACCTACTCTGTCTGGGGTGGAAAGGTAGACCTACTCTGTCTGGGGTGGAAAGGTAGACCTACTCTGTCTGGGGTGGAAAGGTAGGCCTACTCTGTCTGGGGTGGAAAGGTAGGTCTACTCTGTCTGGGGTGGAAAGGTAGGCCCTACTCTGTCTGGGGTGGAACGGTAGGTCTACTCTGCCTGGGGTGGAAAGGTAGGTCCTACTCTGTCTGGGGTGGAAAGGTAGGTCCTACTCTGTCTGGGGTGGAAAGGTAGGTCTACTCTGCCTGGGGTGGAAAGGTAGGTCCTACTCTGTCTGGGGTGGAAAGGTAGACCCTACTCTGTCTGGGGTGGAAATGTAGGTCTACTCTGTCTGGGGTGGAAAGGTAGACCCTACTCTGTCTGGGGTGGAAAGGTAGGGCCTACTCTGTCTGGGGTGGAAAGGTAGGTCCTACTCTGTCTGGGGTGGAAAGGTAGGTCCTACTCTGTCTGGGGTGGAAAGGTAGGTCTACTCTGCCTGGGGTGGAAAGGTAGGTCCTACTCTGTCTGGGGTGGAAAGGTAGGTCTACTCTGTCTGGGGTGGAAAGGTAGGTCCTACTCTGTCTGGGGTGGAAAGGTAGGTCCTACTCTGTCTGGGGTGGAAAGGTAGGTCCTACTCTGTCTGGGGTGGAAAGGTAGGCCTACTCTGTCTGGGGTGGAAAGGTAGGTCCTACTCTGTCTGGGGTGGAAAGGTAGGTCTACTCTGTCTGGGGTGGAAAGGTAGGTCTACTCTGTCTGGGGTGGAAAGGTAGGCCCTACTCTGTAGGACTAACTTTTGAAAATACTCAGCTTCCTGATTAAGTCTCCGATTTAACAAGACACACTGATTTGGCATTGGAAAAATATGACGAGATGAACACAGGCCCATCTCTTTGTCAATTCTTAGCCTGTCATTTCTGTAATTTGTGTGGTATAAAAAAAATATTGAAATGACGTAGAATTGTATAAAATATTTGATAGATTCATGCAATGCTTTTACTATGAAGGAGATATAGGATGATAGATTCATGGAATACTTTTACTATGAAGGAGATATAGGATGATAGATTAATGGAATACATTTACTATGAAGGAGATATAGCATGATAGATTCATGCAATGCTTTTACGATGAAGGAGATATTTCCACCCCTTGTCCACGGTGGTCTGTGAACCCGCAACCTTCTGGCCCCCAGCAGCCCTGTGCTCTATCAAAATGCCTGCGTTGCCATGTAACGCTGACAGGACGAAGAACCGTTTCTAAAACTTCATATCTAAGGCTCTGGTCTGCCCAAGAAGTGAGAGGAAACGGTAGACATGTTCCCTACTATCCGTTTTATGTTTTAATTATTATTGTGTGTATAGGGGAGGGTCACTTGTGTTCTCGGAGGGTTTAGGTTAAATATATTTTGCTGAAGGGAGGGCTATACATTTTCCTTTCAGAGAGGTCTGATTTTCTCTATGTAACCCTCATTATAAATAACATTTAACCCCTTAGTGTGTGGCACATTGAGTTTGTCGCTAGAGCTATCCATGGTTCTGAAACATGCCTGAATGGTTCTGAAATATGCCTGAATGGTTCTGAAACATGACTGAATGGTTCTGAACCACGAATAAATGGTTCTGAAACACGCCTGAATGGTTCTGAAACATGACTGAATGGTTCTGAAACACGACTGAATGGTTCTGAACCACGCCTGAATGGTTCTGAAACATGACTGAATGGTTCTGAAACACGACTGAATGGTTCTGAACCACGCCTGAATGGTTCTGAAACATGACTGAATGGTTCTGAAACACGACTAAATGGTTCTGAAACATGACTGAATGGTTCTGAAACACGACTGAATGGTTCTGAAACATGTCTGAATGGTTCTGAAACACGACTGAATGGTTCTGAAACACGACTGAATGGTTCTGAAACACGACTGAATGGTTCTGAAACACGACTGGATGGTTCTGAAACATGGCTGAATGGTTCTGAAACACGACATTTGAGGACACTGGCCTGTGTAGGGTGTCGTCTTTTGGATGGGAAGTTAAAACGGGTGTCCTGACTCTCTGAGGGCATTCAAAATCCCATGATCCTTATTGTAAGACTAGGGCGGGGGGGTCACCCGGTGTCCTAACTCTCTGAGGGCATTCAAAATCCCATGGTGCTTATTGCAAGACTAGGGCAGGGGGGTCGCCTGGGTGTCCTGACTCTCTGAGGGCATTCAAAATCCCATGGTGCTTATTGCAAGACTAGGGCGGGGGGGGTCGCCCGGGTGTCCTGACTCTCTGATGGCATTCAAAATCACATGGCGCTTATTGTAAGACTAGGTGGGGGGGGGGGGGGGGGGTTCGGCATGTGTCATGGCCACATTCCATCACGGTCACCTAATCATCAGCGTCACCTGGTAGCTGATGGGTGATGAGCGTTCTGGCACAAAAATGGTCTGTTTGCATCACTGAGATGAGGGTGCTACATAATGATGGTGGTGATGATTTCCCCCCTACTATGTAAAGCACTTTGAGTAACTCAGTTGGTACAAAAGCGCAATATAAATTCAATAAATTATTATGTATTATTATTATTATTTGTACACGATCACATACACTACATACAGTACCAGTCACAATGTTGGATATAACTACTCATTCAAGGGTTTTTCTACATACGTGTCTATGTAGAATAATACTGAAGACTTCAAAACTACGAAATAGCACATATGGAATCATGTAGTAACCCAAAAAGTGTTAAACAAATCAAAATATATTTTAGAATATATTTCACCTGAAGAAGTCGCATTGATACCGAAACTTTGGTGATTTACCCAAAAAATTACTGGGAATTTATATATAGAGTGACTCTCTTTATTTTTTATTGCTTATAGATTCTTCAAAGTAGATACTCTTTGCCTTGATGGCAGCTTTGCCCACTCTTGGAATTCTCTCAACCAGCTTAACCTGGAATGCTTTTCCAACAGTCTTGAAGGAGTTCCCACATATGCTGAGCACTTGTTGGCTGCTTTTCCTTCACTCTGAGGTTCAACTCATCCAAAACCATCTCAATTGGGTTGAGGTCTGGTGATTGTGGAGGCCAGGTCATCTGATGCATTCCATTACTCTCCTTCTTGGTCAAATAGCCCTTACACAGCCTAGTGGTGTGTTGGGTCATTGTCCTGTTGAAAAACAAATGATAGTCCCTCTAAGCCCAAACTAGATGGGATGGTGTATTGCTGGAAAATGCTGTGGTAGCCATGCTAGTTGTGTGGCTTGAATTCTAAATAAATCACTGACAGTGTCACCAGCAAAGCACCATCACACCTCCTCCTCCATGCTTCACAGTGGGAACCACACATGCGGAGATCATTCGTTCACCTAATCTGCGTTTCACAAAGACACAGCGGTTGGAACCAAAAATCTCAAATTTGGACTCATCAGACCAATGGACAGATTTCCACCCGTCTAATTTCCATTGCTCGTGTTTCTTGGTCAAACCAAGTCTCTTCTTATTATTGGTGTTCTTTAGTCATGGTTTCTTTACAGCAATTTTACCATGAAGGCCTGATTCACACCGTCTCCTCTGAACAGTTGATGTTAAGATGTGTCTGTTTCTTGAACTCTGTGAAGCATTTATTTGGGCTGCAATTTATGAGGTTGATAACTCTTATGAACTTATCCTCTGCAGCAGAGGTAACTCTGGGTCTTCCTTTCCTGTGGCGGTCCTCATGAGAGACAGTTTCATCATAGCGCTTGATAGTTTTTGCGACCAATCTACTTTGCTGCTAGCTGTTTGTAATGGTTTGTCTGCTGAGAGAGCTTGGTTTGCTTTCGCTGTAAAGCTTTTTTTGAAATCTGACAGATTAACAACAAGCTAAGCTGTATTTTGGTATATTGCACTTGTGATTTCATGAAAATTTAATATTTTTAGTAATTTAATTTGAATTTGGCGCTCTGGAATTCAGCGGATGTTGACGAAAATGATGTGGACACCCTTTCAAATGAGTGGATTCAGCTATTTTAGTCACACCCATTACTGACAGATGTATACAATCAAACACACAGCCATGCAATCTCCATAGACAAACACTGGCAGTAGAATGGCCTTGCTGAAGAGCTCAGTGACTTCCAACGTGGCACCGTCATAGGATGCCTCCTTTCCAACAAGTCAGTTTGTCAAATTTCTGCTCTACTAGAGCTGCCCCGGTCAACTGTAAGTGCTGTTATTGGGAAGTGGAAATGTCTAGGAGTAATAATGGCTCAGCCACAAAGTGGTAGCAAGTTCACAGAATGGGGTCGCCGAGTGCTGAAGCTCGTAGCACTGTTCATCGGGAGCTTCATGAAATGGTTTTCCATGGCCGAGCAGCCACACAAAAGCCTAAGATCACCAGGCGCAATGCCAAGCGTTGACTGTTGTGAGTTGTGTAAAGCTCTTGGACTCTGGAGCAGTGGAAACGCGTTCTCCGGAAAGATGAATCACACTTCACCATCTGGCAGTCCGAGGAACAAATCTGGTCTAGAGTCTATTCTACAGTGCCATCTGAGTGAGGTTTTAATTATATCAGAGCAATAAAGAGAGGTGGGTAGATACCAGGGAAGGGGCTTTATGCCAGGGGGCAGCCTTCCAACAAATTATGTTGTCAGTGTTTATGAGAGAGTTTGAAGCTGGGTCGCTATTGATGAGAAAGATTTTTTTTTAAATAGAAGCATGGAGGCCTGGAGAGAGAGAGAGAGAGGGAGAGAGAGAGAGAGAGAGAGAGAGAGACATAGTTATAGAGGGAGGGAGAGAGAGAGAGACATAGTTATAGAGAGAGAGAGAGAGAGAGAGAGAGAGAGAGGAGAGAGAGAGAGAGAGAGAGACATAGTTATAGAGGGAGGGAGAGAGAGAGACAGAGAGAGAGAGAGAGAGAGAGAGAGAGAGACCAGTGGGAGAGAGAGAGAGGAGAGACAGAGAGAGAGAAAGAGAGAGAGAGAGAGAGAGAGAGAGTATGATGAACCAGACAAACTTTTCCAAGGAATAACACTTCAGATACATAGTAATGTTCACATTAAGATTCAGGAAACATTCAAATGTTCTTATTTAACTGAACTCTGAACTAGGTTGCTAATTATACATGGTGGATATCAACTTTTATTTCATTACGTTTTACGTAGCAAGATGGTCGCCTCAATTCGAGATCTTAGGAAACTTTGCAGTATTTTGTTTTTTTATGTATTATTTCTTACATTGTTGCCCCAGGAAATCTTAAGTCTTATTACACACAGCTGGGAAGAACTATTAGATATAAGAGCGACGTCAGCTTACCAACATTATGACCAGGAATACGACTTTCCCGAAGCGAAACCTCTGTTTGGAGAGGACAACGGATCGGATCCCAGAAGGCGACCCAAAACTACAGCGCCGCAGAAGGGTCAGGCTCCGGAGACGGAGCCCACCGTTCCCGAATATACTACTAGCCAATGTCCAGTTTCTTGACAACAAGGTTGATGAAAATCGAGATAGGGTTGCCTTCCAGAGAGACATCAGAGATTGTAACATTCTCTGTTTCACGGAAACATGGCTCCTTCGGGATATGTTGTCGGAATTGATTCAGCCACCAGGCTTCTCTATGCATCGCGCCGACAGAGATAAACACCTCTCTGGGAAGAGGAAGGGCGGGGGTGTATGCTTCATGATTAACGACTCATGGAGTAATCATAACAGCATACAGGAACTCAAGTCCTTCTGCTCACCTGATCTGAAATTCCTTACAATTAAATGCCGGCCATTTTACCTCCCAAGAGAATTCTCCTCAGTTATCGTCACAGCTGTGTACATTCCCCCTCAAGCAGACACCAAGACGGCCCTCAAGGAACTTCACTGAACTCTATGTAAACTTGAAGCCATACATCCTGAGGCTACATTTATTGTAGCTGGGGATTTTAACAAAGCAAATTTGAGAACAAGGCTACCTAAAAATCTATCAGCATATTGATTGCACTACGCGCAGGGGTAATACACTGCTACTAACTTCCGTGATGCATACAAAGCCCTCCCCCGCCTTTCCTTCGGCAAATCTGACCACGACGCCATCTTGCTCCTACCAGCATATAGGCAGAAACTCAAACAGGATGTACCAGTGACTAGAACCATTCAACGCTGGTCTGACCAATCAGAAGCCACGATTCAAGATTGTTTTGATCACATGGACTGGAGTGATTACGGACATATTCAATCTCTCCCTATCCCAGTTGTCTCAGTGCTGTCCCCCAACATGCTTCAAGATGGCTAGCATTGTTCCTGTACCCAAGAAGGCAAAGAAAACTAAACTAAATGACTACCGCCTCGTAGCATAGATTACTTGTTAGATATTACTGCACCTTCGGGAACTAGAAGCACAAGCATTTCGCTACACTCGCATTAACATCTGCTAACCATGTTGTATGTGACCAATAACATTTGATTTGATAAGGTTTAATAAAACCATTAAAGCCTTCAGGTATTTCATAACCAATTCATAACATTTGTGAAGTAATTGTTGTGATGATAAATTCATGTTAATCAAAGGAAATCAACTGATTTTTTAACAGAAAAATATAAGGTTGTATTGTAATAAATGTTTTCATTAGAGTTCAACTTCAGTTTAATAAATGGAAGAACTGACGTGTGTGTGTGTGTCCCTCCACTCACCCCTTCCTCCGGTTCGAAGTCGTAAACCACGTCCTCTGGTGGTCTGTTTTGGACCAGATTGTGACACAACAGCCAGCAGCCCAGACCAGTTAGAAACATCCCTACGTCAGGGAGAAACACACGGATACCGTTCCCTGCATCTGCACCTATCACACTGGACACAGAGAGACAGACAGAAACAGATTAGACTTACCGTTGTTACACTACAATCAGCCTGTCAATATGCTCTCGATGGTGCAGATGTAGAACCTTTTGAGGATCTGATTGGCCCATGCCAAATCTTTTCAGCCTCCTGAGGGGGACGAGGCGCTGTCATGCCCTCTTCATTACTATGCGGGGGCATGTGGACCACGTTAAGTTCTTAGTGATGTGGACACCAAGGAACCTGAAGCTCTCAACCCGCTCCACTACAACCCCGTCGATGTGGATGGAGGCAGGCTCTCCCCTCTTTCTCCTGTAGTCCACAATCAGCGCTTTGGCTTTACCAACATTGAGGGAGAGGTTGTTGTCATGGCACCACACTGCAAAGTCTCTGACCTAATCCCTGTAGGTTGTCTCATCGCTGTCTGTGATCTGGCCTACTACTGTCGTGTCATCAGCAAACTTGATGGTTGTGTTGGAGTTGTGCATCGCCACTCAGTCATGGATGAACAGGGAGTACAGGAGGGGACTAAGCACACACCTCTGGGAGGCCCCCGTGTTGAGGGTCAGCATGACGGGGGTGTTATTGCCTACCCTCACCACCTTGGGCCGGCCCATCAGGAAGTCCAGGATCCAATTGCAGCGGGAGGTGTTCATTCCCAGGGTCCCGAGCTTGGTGATGAGCTTGGAGGGCACTATGGTGTTGAACACTGATCCGTAGTCTGAACCGGAGTCATATGTGGATCTGTTGAGGCAGCATGCGAATAGGAGTGGATCTAGGGCATCTGGGATGATGGTGTTGATGTGTGTCATGATCAGCCTTCCAAAGCACTTCATACTTACAGATGTGTGCTACAAAGCAATAGGCATTTAGGCAGGTTACCTTGGAGTTCTTGGGGACAGGGACAGTGGTGGTCAGCTTGAAAGATGTTGGGATTACAGACAAAGAGAGATCGAAAACGTCAGTGAAGTCACTTGCCAGCTGGTCTGTGAATGCTTTGAGAACGTGCCCTAGTATTCTATCTGGCCCGAAGGCCTTGCTGTTTACTCACATCGGTCATAGAGAGCGAGATCTCACAGTCATCCAGAACAACAGGGGCTTTCATGCAAGACTTGGTGTTGTTTTCCTTTACGCAAGTATAAAAGGCATTTAATCTCACTTCCCAACCACAGGCTGAATATACTCTCCTGCAACCCGCATCACCCAATGTGGTACGGATCTGCTTTTTCTATGCTTTAGAATCGGAACCCTCATCAGAAGCTAGCCGCTAACTAGCTACTAGCTAGCCACTGCTAGCGGTCTTCAACGCTAACTAGGACACCAGCGCGACATCTACCCAAAGCATATCAGACTGCTTTTTCTCTACCACATCTCCGGATTCCTACCGCAAGCTCTGAAGCTTTATACCGGATCATCGTAAATAGCTAGCTGCAATCCGAGTGGCTACTCCTGGCTAACGTCTCTGTCCCAGAGCAAGCACCAGTTAGCCTGGAGCTAGCCTCGAGCTAAGCCCATCTCCCGACTACCCGAAGAGGTCCAAAAATACCTAATTTGCCAATTGGCCTGGACCCTCTACTGACCCTCTACTGCCGACACGGAGCCCCGCCGATCCATCACGACTGGTCCGCCGACATAATCGTCCGAGGGGTTTCAACAGGCTTTTCCGCTGCGACATCGCCAAAGATCCATCTGCTGGCCAAGGCCCGCGAGCTTTCTGAATCGCTGTATCTCCAGCTCACCGCATGAAGAGGAATAAATAAACAGACTCACCCCATCGCGACGTCCCCCAAAGGTTAACTCTCTAGCCCTCGCTATCTCCCTGCTTGCTAATTCGGCCTGCTAACGGCTAGCTTGTCAAGCTCCGGTCCGCTAACTGCTACCTTGTCTAGCTCGGGCCTACGAACTGTTAGCTTGTTAGCACAGGCCTGCTAACCGTCTGTACCACCGCGCGTCCCAATCACTCTCTGACCCCATTTACTTTCTATCTCTTTTTGATTTTTAATTTGTTTATACCTTCCGGAAACCTGCCTCACCCAAATGTGATACGGAATCGCTATTACTTTTACTCTTATTTTTATTTTTATGACACACTCAAGAACCTCCAGACGCTAACCAGCTAACTAGCTACAAGCTAGTTAGTCATTGTTAGTTATAAAAAAATAAATAAATAAAAAATAAAAAAATAAATAAAAAAAATAAAAAAACCTGGATAACACTCGCCAGCCCCCCTGCCCATCCATCGCTGCCCCCTGGACACTGATCTCTTGGCTACATAGCTGACGCACGCTGGACTGTCCATTAATCACGGTACTCCTTTCTGCTTGTTTGTCTTACCTGTCGGCCCCGTTGCCTAGTCAACGCCATTTTACCTGCTGTTTGTTGTGCTAGCGGATTAGCCTCGCCTACTGTTTTTAGCTAGCTTTCCAAATTCAACACCTGTGATTACTGTATGCCTCGCTGTATGTCTCTCTCAGATGTCAATATGCCTTGTATACTGTTGTTCAGGTTAGTTATAATTGTTTTAGTTCACAATGGAGCCCCTAGACCCACTCTGCATACCCCTGTTACCTCCTTTGTCCCACCTCCCACACATGCGGTGACCTCACCCATTACAACCAGCATGTCCAGAGATACAACCTGTCTCATCATCACCCAGTGCCTGGGCTTACCTCCGCTGTACCCGCACCCCACCATACCCCTGTCTGTGCATTATGCCCTGAATATATTCTACCATGCCCAGAAACCTGCTCCTCTTATCCTCTGCCCCCAACGCTCTAGGCGACCAGTTTTGATAGCCTTTAGCCGCACCCTCATACTACTCCTTCTCTGTTCCGCGGGTGATGTGGAGGTAAACCCAGGCCCTGCATGTCCCCAGGTACCCTCATTTGTTGACTTCTGTGATCGAAAAAGCCTTGGTTTTATGCATGTCAACATCAGAAGCCTCCTCCCTAAGTTTGTTTTACTCACTGCTTTAGCACACTCTGCTAACCCTGATGTCCTTGCCGTGTCTGAATCCTGGCTCAGGAAGGCCACCAAAATTCAGAGATTTCCATACCCAACTATAACATCTTCCGTCAAGATAGAACTACCAAAGGGGGCGGAGTTGCAGTCTACTGCAGAGATAGCCTGCAAAGTAATGTCATACTTTCCAGGTCCATACCCAAACAGTTCGAACTACTAATTTTGAAAATTACCCTCTCCAGAAATAAGTCTCTCACTGTTGCCGCCTGCTACCGGCCACCCTCAGCTCCCAGCTGTGCCCTGGACACCATTTGTGAATTGATCGCCCCCATCTAGCTTCAGAGTTTGTTCTGTTAGGTGACCTAAACTGGGATATGCTTAACACCCCGGCAGTCCTACAATGTAAGCTAGATGCCCTCAATCTCACTCAAATCATCAAGGAACCCACCAGGTACAACCCTAACTCTGTAAACAAGGGCACCCTCATAGACGTCATCCTGACCAACTGGCCCTCCAAATACACCTCCGCTGTCTTCAACCAGGATCTCAGCGATCACTGCCTCATTGCCTGTATCCGCCACGGAGCCGCAGTCAAACGACCACCCTCATCACTGTCAAACGCTCCCTAAAACACTTCTGTGAGCAGGCCTTTCTAATCGACCTGGCCCGGGTATCCTGGAAGGACATTGACCTCATCCCGTCAGTTGAGGATGCCTGGTCATTCTTTAAAAGTAACTTCCTCACCATTTTAGATAAGCATGCTCCGTTCAAAAATGCAGAACCAAGAACAGATACAGCCCTTGGTTCACTCCAGACCTGACTGCCCTCGACCAGCACAAAAACATCCTGTGGCGGACTGCAATAGCATCGAATAGCCCCGTGATATGAAACTGTTCAGGGAAGTCAGGAACCAATACACGCAGTCAGTCAGGAAAGCTAAGGCCAGCTTCTTCAGGCAGAAGTTTGCATCCTGTAGCTCCAACTCCAAAAAGTTCTGGGACACTGTGAAGTCCATGGAGAACAAGAGTACCTCCTCCCAGCTGCCCACTGCACTGAGGCTAGGTAACACGGTCTCCACCGATAAATCCACGATTATCGAAAGCTTCAATAAGCACTTCTCAACGGCTGGCCATGCCTTCCGCCTGGCTACTCCAACCTCGGCCAACAGCTCCGCCCCGCAGCTCCTCCCCAAGCCTCTCCAGGTTCTCCTTTACCCAAATCCAGATAGCAGATGTTCTGAAAGAGCTGCAAAACCTAGACCCGTACAAATCAGCTGGGCTTGACAATCTGGACCCTCTATTTCTGAAACTATCTGCCGCCATTGTCGCAACCCCTATTACCAGCCTGTTCAACCTCTCTTTCATATCGTCTGAGATCCCCAAGGATTGGAAAGCTGCCGCAGTCATCCCCCTCTTCAAAGGGGAGACACCCTGGACCCAAACTGCTATAGACCTATATCCATCCTGCCCTGCCTATCTAAGGTCTTCGAAAGCCAAGTCAACAAACAGGTCACTGACCATCTCGAATCCCACCGTACCTTCTCCGCTGTGCAATCTGGTTTCCGAGCCGGTCACGGGTGCACCTCAGCCACGCTCAAGGTACTAAACGATATCATAACCGCCATCGATAAAAGACAGTACTGTGCAGCCGTCCTTCATCGACCTCGCCAAGGCTTTCGACTCTGTCAATCACCATATTCTTATCGGCAGACTCAATAGCCTCGGTTTCTCGGATGACTGCCTTGCCTGGTTCACCAATTACTTTGCCGACAGAGTTCAGTGTGTCAAATCGGAGGGCATGCTGTCCGGTCCTCTGGCAGTCTCTATGGGGGTGCCACAGGGTTCAATTCTCGGGCCGACTCTTTTCTCTGTATATATCAATGATGTTGCTCTTGCTGCGGGCGATTCCCTGATCCACCTCTACGCAGACGACACCATTCTATATACTTTCGGCCCGTCATTGGACACTGTGCTATCTAACCTCCAAACGAGCTTCAATGCCATACAGCACTCCTTCCGTGGCCTCCAACTGCTCTTAAACGCGAGTAAAACCAAATGCATGCTTTTCAACCGATCGCTGCCTGCACCCGCATGCCCGACTAGCATCACCACCCTGGATGGTTCCGACCTTGAATATGTGGACATCTATAAGTACCTAGGTGTCTGGCTAGACTGCAAACTCTCCTTCCAGACTCACATCAAACATCTCCAATCGAAAATCAAATCAAGAGTCGGCTTTCTATTCCGCAACAAAGCCTCCTTCACTCACGCCGCCAAGCTTACCCTAGTAAAACTGACTATCCTACCGATCCTCGATTTCGGCGATGTCATCTACAAAATGGCTTCCAACACTCTACTCAGCAAACTGGATGCAGTCTATCATAGTGCCATCCGTTTTGTCACCAAAGCACCTTATACCACCCACCACTGCGACTTGTATGCTCTAGTCGGCTGGCCCCTCGCTACATATTCGTCGCCAGACCCACTGGCTCCAGGTCATCTACAAGTCCATGCTAGGTAAAGCTCCGCCTTATCTCAGTTCACTGGTCACGATGGCAACACCCATCCGTAGCACACGCTCCAGCAGGTGTATCTCACTGATCATCCCTAAAGCCAACACCTCATTTGGCCGCCTTCGTTCCAGTACTCTGCTGCCTGTGACTGGAATGAACTGCAAAAATCGCTGAAGCTGGAGACTTTTATCTCCTCACCAACTTCAAACATCAGCTATCCGAGCAGCTAACCGATCGCTGCAGCTGTACATAGTCTATTGGTAAATAGCCCACCCATTTTCACCTACCTCATCCCCATACTGTTTTTATACTGTTTTTTTTATTTTATTTATTTATTTACCTTTCTGCTCTTTTGCACACCAATATCTCTACCTGTACATGACCATCTGATCATTTATCACCCCAGTGTTAATCTGCAAAATTGTATTATTCGCCTACCTCCTCATGCCTTTTGCACACATTGTATATAGACTGCCCATTTTTTTTCTACTGTGTTATTGACTTGTTAATTGCTTACTCCATGTGTAACTCTGTGTTGTCTGTTCACACTGCTATGCTTTATCTTGGCCAGGTCGCAGTTGCAAATGAGAACTTGTTCTCAACTAGCCTACCTGGTTAAATAAAGGTGAAATAAAAAAATAAAAAAATAATAAATAAATTTAGCTCGTTTGGAAGGCTGCGTCATTGGGCATCTCACGGCTGGGTTTCCCTATGTAGTCCATTATCGTCTGTAAGCCCTGCCACATACAATGAGCATTGTAGCTGATGAAAACAAGATTCTACCTTCCTCCTATATTCTCATTATTCCTGTTTGATGTCTAGTTGGAGGTTGTAGCGCGTCCGTTTTTCCCGTTCCTTGTAAGCGGTGACTCTAGCCAGCACTGATATTTCCTGTAACCCATGGTTTTATGTTTGGATACATTATAGTCACTGTGTGGTACAGTCACTGTGTGGATGATGTCGTCGATGCACTTATTGATGTGGTAAACTCCACAATTCTATTGGATGAATAGCAGAACATATCCCAGTCTGTACTAGCAAAGCAGTCGTGTAGCCTCGTGTCTGCTTCATCTGACCACTTCTGTATTGAGCGTGTCACTGGTACTTCCTGTTTTAGCTTTTGTTTGTAAATAGGAAGCAGGAGGATAGAGTCGTGGTCAGATTTGCCAGGGGGAGGGCCTGTTATGCATTTCTGTGTGTAGAATAAAAGTGGTCTGGAGTTTAGCACCCCCTAGTGGCGCAGGATACATGTTGGTAGAAATGAGGTAGGATGGTTTTTAAGTCTCCCCTCGTTAAAGTCTCCGTCCACCATAAACGCTGCCTCTGGGTGTGCGCTTTCCTGTTTTGTTTATGGCTCAATACAGTTTGTTGAGTGCCACAGTGGTGTTGGCCTGTGGAGAAATGAAGAAAGCCTCGATAATTACGGATGAGAACTCTCTTAACCTCTTCAGTCGACCCTCTACTTTTTTGAACATTCTGTTAAAAATCGCGCAACATTTCAGCGCCCTGCTACTCATGCCAGGAATATAGTATATGCATGTGCTTAGTCTGTGTGGATAGAAAACACTCAGACGTTTAAAAAACTGGTTAAATCACTGCTGTGGCTTTACCAGAACGGCATTTACATCGAAAAGCACAGGAAAAACTGATCACTGAAAATGGGGAAAATATATCCATGCGCTACTTGAACCCATTGATAAACGTGAACCACAATTAATTGACTGAGGTTGCAGTACCTACAGCTTCCACAGGGTGTCTAGAGTCTTGTCATTTCCCTTCGAGTTTTTTCTTGGTCAAACACATACAGGACACCGTATCTAATCCGGTCTAGGACCGGATATTTTCATTTTTCCAGACGGACAGCTAATGATCTTTACATCGCCTCCTGATGAATTTTATCGCTTATTAACGTTTACTAATACCTAAAGTTGCATTACAAACGTATTTCGAAGTGTTTTGTGAAAGTTTATCGTCGACTTTTTGAATTTTAAAAAATGACGTTACGTTTTGAAACAATGTTTTTTTCGTTTATCACACAGTCTACATATAACGATATCTAGGCTTTATATGGACCGATTTAATCGAAATAAAGACCCAAATAGTGTTTATGGGACATCTAGGAGTGCCAACAAAGAAGATGGTGAAAGGTAATGAATGTTTTCTATTTTATTGTGCGGTTTGTGTAACGCCGAAATGCTAATTATTTTGTTTACGTCCCCTGTGGGTCTTTTGGGGTGTTGCATGCTATCAGATAATAGCTTCTCATGCTTTCGCCGAAAAGCATTTTAAAAATCTGACTTGTTGCCTGGATTCACAACGAGTGTAGCTTTAATTCGATACCCTGCATGTGTATTTTAATGAACTTTTGAGTTTTAACTAATACTATTAGCATTTAGCGTAGCGCATTTGCATTTCCAGAGCTCTAGTTGGGACGCAAGCGTTCCGAGTAGAAGCAACAGGTTAATAGATTAAAAAAAAGGTGTGCAGCTTAGCATGAGGTATTCTATATCAGGTGAGCAAAATCTTGAGATTTTCCTTAAAACTGGAAGCAACGCACCAGTTGCTGTTTATTAAAAGGCCCCTCCCTCTTTGGACTAGCCTGAGTCCTCCGTTGTCTGATCGTGCCACTTCATGGAGAAACCACTGAGTTCTATGTTCATAGATTCAGCCAGACAAATTTCTCTACAAAACATGAGCTTTCCATAACATAGACTGACCAGGTGAATCCAGGTGAAAACTATGATCCCTTATAGATATCACTTGTTAAATCCACTTCAATTAGTGTAGATAAATGACTGACAGACATAATGAGGTTTAACATCAACAGACTGACAGACATAATGAGGTTTAACATCAACAGACTGACAGACATAATGAGGTTTAACATCAACAGACTGACAGACATAATGAGGTTTAACATCAACAGACTGACAGACATAATGAGGTTTAACATCAACAGAAACCGCAGGTTGAGAAGGACAGGTCAGAACCATCAGAAGCATTTAGAAACCTAGCATGTGTCCCAAATTGTACCCTATTTCCTACATAGTGCACTACTTTTGACCAGAGCCCTAACTAATTATACTGAACAAAAATAAAGTGTTGGTCCCATTTATCATGAGATGAAATAAAAGATCCCAGAAATGTTCCATACGCACCAAAAAAAGGTATATCTCTAAGACAGATAGTGAGTGATATATTTCACAAGATATTCTCATCTGTGGTACGTTCTGCTGTCCTCTAATGTGTGACATTTCTATTCAGGTTTGATATTTTATTAACGTCAAAAATGATGTACATGAGATATACAGCAGAAATAGTGTGTATAATAATAACATTATTCACTTTATTAACTCTTATCTATGTACTGTACATGTTTTCCTTTATCTCTTACCTCTCAAAGCCGATCTGTCGTATGGATCTCTCCCACACGGAACCTGGAGAGGAAACACAGAAGAACATCATCAGAGTAGGAAGGGCTTTTCTCTGCAGGTAGGGCTTGGCTTCGTTTCTCTGCAGGTAGGGCTTCGTTTCTCTGCAGGTAGGGCTTGGCTTTGTTTCTCTGCAGGTAGGGCTTTGTTTCGTTTCTCTGCAGGTAGGGCTTTGTTTCTCTGCAGGTAGGGCTTCGTTTCTCTGCAGGTAGGGCTTGGCTTCGTTTCTCTGCAGGTAGGGCTTTGTTTCTCTGCAGGTAGGGCTTCGTTTCTCTGCAGGTAGGGCTTGGCTTCGTTTCTCTGCAGGTAGGGCTTGGCTTTGTTTTTCTGCAGGTAGGGCTTGGCTATGTTTTTCTGCAGGTAGGGCTTGGCTTTGTTTTTCTGCAGGTAGGGCTTGGCTTCGTTTTTCTGCAGGTAGGGCTTGGCTTTGTTTCTCTGCAGGTAGGGCTTGGCTTTGTTTCTCTGCAGGTAGGGCTTTGTTTTTCTGCAGGTAGGGCTTGGCTTTGTTTTTCTGCAGGTAGGGCTTGGCTTTGTTTCTCTGCAGGTAGGGCTTTGTTTCTCTGCAGGTAGGGCTTTGTTTTTCTGCAGGTAGGGCTTGGCTTTGTTTCTCTGCAGGTAGGGCTTTGTTTCTCTGCAGGTAGGGCTTCGTTTCTCTGCAGGTAGGGCTTGGCTTTGTTTCTCTGCAGGTAGGGCTTTGTTTTTCTGCAGGTAGGGCTTGGCTTTGTTTTTCTGCAGGTAGGGCTTGGCTTTGTTTCTCTGCAGGTAGGGCTTTGTTTCTCTGCAGGTAGGGCTTTGTTTTTCTGCAGGTAGGGCTTGGCTTTGTTTCTCTGCAGGTAGGGCTTTGTTTCTCTGCAGGTAGGGCTTCGTTTCTCTGCAGGTAGGGCTTGGCTTTGTTTCTCTGCAGGTAGGGCTTTGTTTCTCTGCAGGTAGGGCTTAGTTTTTCTGCAGGTAGGGCTTGGCTTTGTTTCTCTGCAGGTAGGGCTTTGTTTTTCTGCAGGTAGGGCTTCGTTTCTCTGCAGGTAGGGCTTGGCTTCGTTTCTCTGCAGGTAGGGCTTGGCTTTGTTTCTCTGCAGGTAGGGCTTGGCTTTGTTTCTCTGCAGGTAGGGCTTTGTTTCTCTGCAGGTAGGGCTTCGTTTCTCTGCAGGTAGGGATTGGCTTTGTTTCTCTGCAGGTAGGGCTTGGCTTTGTTTCTCTGCAGGTAGAGCTTTGTTTCTCTGCAGGTAGGGCTTCATTTCTCTGCAGGTAGGGCTTGGCTTTGTTTCTCTGCAGGTAGAGCTTTGTTTCTCTGCAGGTAGGGCTTTGTTTTCTGCAGGTAGGGCTTGGCTTTGTTTCTCTGCAGGTAGGGCTTGGCTTTGTTTCTCTGCAGGTAGGGCTTTGTTTCTCTGCAGGTAGGGCTTTGTTTCTCTGCAGGTAGGGCTTCGTTTCTCTGCAGGTAGGGATTGGCTTCGTTTCTCTGCAGGTAGGGCTTGGCTTTGTTTCTCTGCAGGTAGAGCTTTGTTTCTCTGCAGGTAGGGCTTCATTTCTCTGCAGGTAGGGCATGGCTTTGTTTCTCTGCAGGTAGGGCTTTGTTTCTCTGCAGGTAGGGCTTTGTTTTTCTGCAGGTAGGGCTTGGCTTTGTTTCTCTGCAGGTAGGGCTTTGTTTCTCTGCAGGTAGGGCTTCGTTTCTCTGCAGGTAGGGCTTGGCTTCGTTTCTCTGCAGGTAGGGCTTGGCTTTGTTTCTCTGCAGGTAGGGCTTGGCTATGTTTCTCTGCAGGTAGGGCTTTGTTTCTCTGCAGGTAGGGCTTCGTTTCTCTGCAGGTAGGGCTTTGTTTCTCTGCAGGTAGGGCTTCGTTTCTCTGCAGGTAGGGCTTGGCTTTGTTTCTCTGCAGGTAGGGCTTTGTTTCTCTGCAGGTAGGGCTTAGTTTTTCTGCAGGTAGGGCTTGGCTTTGTTTCTCTGCAGGTAGGGCTTTGTTTTTCTGCAGGTAGGGCTTCGTTTCTCTGCAGGTAGGGCTTGGCTTCGTTTCTCTGCAGGTAGGGCTTGGCTTTGTTTCTCTGCAGGTAGGGCTTTGTTTCTCTGCAGGTAGGGCTTCGTTTCTCTGCAGGTAGGGATTGGCTTTGTTTCTCTGCAGGTAGGGCTTGGCTTTGTTTCTCTGCAGGTAGAGCTTTGTTTCTCTGCAGGTAGGGCTTCATTTCTCTGCAGGTAGGGCTTGGCTTTGTTTCTCTGCAGGTAGGGCTTTGTTTCTCTGCAGGTAGGGCTTTGTTTTTCTGCAGGTAGGGCTTGGCTTTGTTTCTCTGCAGGTAGGGCTTGGCTTTGTTTCTCTGCAGGTAGGGCTTTGTTTCTATGCAGGTAGGGCTTCGTTTCTCTGCAGGTAGGGCTTCGTTTCTCTGCAGGTAGGGATTGGCTTCGTTTCTCTGCAGGTAGGGCTTGGCTTTGTTTCTCTGCAGGTAGAGCTTTGTTTCTCTGCAGGTAGGGCTTCATTTCTCTGCAGGTAGGGCATGGCTTTGTTTCTCTGCAGGTAGGGCTTTGTTTCTCTTCAGGTAGGGCTTTGTTTTTCTGCAGGTAGGGCTTGGCTTTGTTTCTCTGCAGGTAGGGCTTTGTTTCTCTGCAGGTAGGGCTTCGTTTCTCTGCAGGTAGGGCTTGGCTTCGTTTCTCTGCAGGTAGGGCTTTGTTTCTCTGCAGGTAGGGCTTTGTTTCTCTGCAGGTAGGGCTTTGTTTCTCTGCAGGTAGGGCTTTGTTTCTCTGCAGGTAGGGCTTGGCTTTGTTTCTCTGCAGGTAGGGCTTGGCTTTGTTTCTCTGCAGGTAGGGCTTTGTTTCTCTGCAGGTAGGGCTTCGTTTCTCTGCAGGTAGGGCTTGGCTTCGTTTCTCTGCAGGTAGGGCTTGGCTTCTCTGCAGGTAGGGCTTCATTTCTCTGCAGGTAGGGCTTGGCTTTGTTTCTCTGCAGGTAGGGCTTGGCTTTGTTTCTCTGCAGGTAGGGCTTTGTTTCTCTGCAGGTAGGGCTTCATTTCTCTGGCTTTGTTTCTCTGCAGGTAGGGCTTTGTTTCTCTGCAGGTAGGGCTTCATTTCTCTGCAGGTAGGGCTTGGCTTTGTTTCTCTGCAGGTAGGGCTTTGTTTCTCTTCAGGTAGGGCTTCATTTCTCTGCAGGTAGGGCTTGGCTTTGTTTCTCTGCAGGTAGGGCTTTGTTTCTCTGCAGGTAGGGCTTTGTTTTTCTCTGCAGGTAGGGCTTGGTTTCTCTGCAGGTAGGGCTTTTGTTTCTCTGCAGGTAGGGCTTCGTTTCTCTGCAGGTAGGGCTTGGCTTTGTTTCTCTGCAGGTAGGGCTTTGTTTCTCTGCAGGTAGGGCTTTGTTTCTCTGCAGGTAGGGCTTGGCTTTGCAGGTTTCTCTGCAGGTAGGGCTTGGCTTTGTTTCTCTGCAGGTAGGGCTTTGTTTCTCTGCAGGTAGGGATTCGTTTCTCTGCAGGTAGGGCTTGGCTTTCTCTGCAGGTAGGGCTTGGCTTCTCTGCAGGTAGGGCTTGGCTTCGTTTCTCTGCAGGTAGGGCTTTTTGTTTCTCTGCAGGTAGGGCTTTGTTTCTCTGCAGGTAGGGCTTTGTTTCTCTGCAGGTAGGGCTGTTTCTCTGCAGGTAGGGCTTGGTTTCTCTGCAGGTAGGGCTTCATTTCTCTGCAGGTAGGGCTTGGCTTTGTTTCTCTGCAGGTAGGGCTTTGTTTCTCTGCAGGTAGGGCTTCATTTCTCTGCAGGTAGGGCATGGCTTTGTTTCTCTGCAGGTAGGGCTTTGTTTCTCTTCAGGTAGGGCTTTGTTTTTCTGCAGGTAGGGCTTGGCTTTGTTTCTCTGCAGGTAGGGCTTTGTTTCTCTGCAGGTAGGGCTTTGTTTCTCTGCAGGTAGGGCTTGGCTTTTCTCTGCAGGTAGGGCTTGTTTCTCTGCAGGTAGGGCTTGGCTTTGTTTCTCTGCAGGTAGGGCTTTGTTTCTCTGCAGGTAGGGCTTCGTTTCTCTGCAGGTAGGGCTTGGCTTTGTTTCTCTGCAGGTAGGGCTTGGCTTTGTTTCTCTGCAGGTAGGGCTTTGTTTCTCTGCAGGTAGGGATTCGTTTCTCTGCAGGTAGGGCTTGGCTTGCAGGTAGGGATTGTTTCTCTGCAGGTAGGGCTTGGCTTCTCTGCAGGTAGGGCTTGGCTTCGTTTCTCTGCAGGTAGGGCTTGGCTTTGTTTCTCTGCAGGTAGGGCTTTGTTTCTCTGCAGGTAGGGCTTGGCTTAGTTTCTCTGCAGGTAGGGCTGCGTTTCTCTGCAGGTAGGGCTTGGCTTCGTTTCTCTGCAGGTAGGGCTTGGCTTCGTTTCTCTGCAGGTAGGGCTTTGTTTCTCTGCAGGTAGGGCTTTGTTTCTCTGCAGGTAGGGCTTCGTTTCTCTGCAGGTAGGGCTTGGCTTCGTTTCTCTGCAGGTAGGGCTTGGCTTCATTTCTCTGCAGGTAGGGCTTGGCTTCGTTTCTCTGCAGGTAGGGCTTCGTTTCTCTGCAGGTAGGGCTTGGCTTTGTTTCTCTGCAGGTAGGGCTTAATTTCTCTGCAGGTAGGGCTTTGTTTCTCTGCAGGTAGGGCTTCGTTTCTCTGCAGGTAGGGCTTGGCTTCGTTTCTCTGCAGGTAGGGCTTGGCTTCATTTCTCTGCAGGTAGGGCTTGGCTTCGTTTCTCTGCAGGTAGGGCTTCGTTTCTCTGCAGGTAGGGCTTGGCTTTGTTTCTCTGCAGGTAGGGCTTGGCTTCGTTTCTCTGCAGGTAGGGCTTGGCTTTGTTTCTCTGCAGGTAGGGCTTGGCTTTGTTTCTCTGCAGGTAGGGCTTTGTTTCTCTGCAGGTAGGGCTTGGCTTAGTTTCTCTGCAGGTAGGGCTGCGTTTCTCTGCAGGTAGGGCTTGGCTTCGTTTCTCTGCAGGTAGGGCTTTGTTTCTCTGCAGGTAGGGCTTGGCTTTGTTTCTCTGCAGGTAGAGCTTTGTTTCTCTGCAGGTAGGGCTTCATTTCTCTGCAGGTAGGGCATGGCTTTGTTTCTCTGCAGGTAGGGCTTTGTTTCTCTTCAGGTAGGGCTTTGTTTTTCTGCAGGTAGGGCTTGGCTTTGTTTCTCTGCAGGTAGGGCTTTGTTTCTCTGCAGGTAGGGCTTCGTTTCTCTGCAGGTAGGGCTTGGCTTTGTTTCTCTGCAGGTAGGGCTTGGCTTTGTTTCTCTGCAGGTAGGGCTTTGTTTCTCTGCAGGTAGGGCTTCGTTTCTCTGCAGGTAGGGCTTGGCTTCGTTTCTCTGCAGGTAGGGCTTGGCTTCATTTCTCTGCAGGTAGGGCTTGGCTTCGTTTCTCTGCAGGTAGGGCTTCGTTTCTCTGCAGGTAGGGCTTGGCTTTGTTTCTCTGCAGGTAGGGCTTAATTTCTCTGCAGGTAGGGCTTTGTTTCTCTGCAGGTAGGGCTTCGTTTCTCTGCAGGTAGGGCTTGGCTTTGTTTCTCTGCAGGTAGGGCTTGGCTTTGTTTCTCTGCAGGTAGGGCTTTGTTTCTCTGCAGGTAGGGCTTTGTTTCTCTGCAGGTAGGGCTTCGTTTCTCTGCAGGTAGGGATTGGCTTCGTTTCTCTGCAGGTAGGGCTTGGCTGTGTTTCTCTGCAGGTAGAGCTTTGTTTCTCTGCAGGTAGGGCTTCATTTCTCTGCAGGTAGGGCATGGCTTTGTTTCTCTGCAGGTAGGGCTTTGTTTCTCTGCAGGTAGGGCTTTGTTTTTCTGCAGGTAGGGCTTGGCTTTGTTTCTCTGCAGGTAGGGCTTTGTTTCTCTGCAGGTAGGGCTTCGTTTCTCTGCAGGTAGGGCTTGGCTTCGTTTCTCTGCAGGTAGGGCTTGGCTTTGTTTCTCTGCAGGTAGGGCTTGGCTATGTTTCTCTGCAGGTAGGGCTTTGTATCTCTGCAGGTAGGGCTTCGTTTCTCTGCAGGTAGGGCTTTGTTTCTCTGCAGGTAGGGCTTCGTTTCTCT
Organism: Oncorhynchus nerka; assembly: GCF_034236695.1. Taxonomy (NCBI): domain Eukaryota; kingdom Metazoa; phylum Chordata; class Actinopteri; order Salmoniformes; family Salmonidae; genus Oncorhynchus; species Oncorhynchus nerka. The sequence goes on from NC_088415.1 coordinate 93,457,589, forward strand.
GCAGGTAGGGCTTGGCTTTGTTTCTCTGCAGGTAGGGCTTTGTTTCTCTGCAGGTAGGGCTTAGTTTTTCTGCAGGTAGGGCTTGGCTTTGTTTCTCTGCAGGTAGGGCTTTGTTTTTCTGCAGGTAGGGCTTCGTTTCTCTGCAGGTAGGGCTTGGCTTCGTTTCTCTGCAGGTAGGGCTTGGCTTTGTTTCTCTGCAGGTAGGGCTTTGTTTCTCTGCAGGTAGGGCTTCGTTTCTCTGCAGGTAGGGATTGGCTTTGTTTCTCTGCAGGTAGGGCTTGGCTTTGTTTCTCTGCAGGTAGAGCTTTGTTTCTCTGCAGGTAGGGCTTCATTTCTCTGCAGGTAGGGCTTGGCTTTGTTTCTCTGCAGGTAGGGCTTTGTTTCTCTGCAGGTAGGGCTTTGTTTTTCTGCAGGTAGGGCTTGGCTTTGTTTCTCTGCAGGTAGGGCTTGGCTTTGTTTCTCTGCAGGTAGGGCTTTGTTTCTATGCAGGTAGGGCTTCGTTTCTCTGCAGGTAGGGATTGGCTTCGTTTCTCTGCAGGTAGGGATTGGCTTCGTTTCTCTGCAGGTAGGGCTTGGCTTTGTTTCTCTGCAGGTAGAGCTTTGTTTCTCTGCAGGTAGGGCTTCATTTCTCTGCAGGTAGGGCATGGCTTTGTTTCTCTGCAGGTAGGGCTTTGTTTCTCTGCAGGTAGGGCTTTGTTTCTCTGCAGGTAGGGCTTCGTTTCTCTGCAGGTAGGGATTGGCTTCGTTTCTCTGCAGGTAGGGCTTGGCTTTGTTTCTCTGCAGGTAGAGCTTTGTTTCTCTGCAGGTAGGGCTTCATTTCTCTGCAGGTAGGGCATGGCTTTGTTTCTCTGCAGGTAGGGCTTTGTTTCTCTGCAGGTAGGGCTTTGTTTTTCTGCAGGTAGGGCTTGGCTTTGTTTCTCTGCAGGTAGGGCTTTGTTTCTCTGCAGGTAGGGCTTCGTTTCTCTGCAGATAGGGCTTGGCTTCGTTTCTCTGCAGGTAGGGCTTGGCTTTGTTTCTCTGCAGGTAGGGCTTGGCTATGTTTCTCTGCAGGTAGGGCTTTATTTCTCTGCAGGTAGGGCTTCGTTTCTCTGCAGGTAGGGCTTTGTTTCTCTGCAGGTAGGGCTTCGTTTCTCTGCAGGTAGGGCTTGGCTTTGTTTCTCTGCAGGTAGGGCTTTGTTTCTCTGCAGGTAGGGCTTAGTTTTTCTGCAGGTAGGGCTTGGCTTTGTTTCTCTGCAGGTAGGGCTTTGTTTTTCTGCAGGTAGGGCTTCGTTTCTCTGCAGGTAGGGCTTGGCTTCGTTTCTCTGCAGGTAGGGCTTGGCTTTGTTTCTCTGCAGGTAGGGCTTTGTTTCTCTGCAGGTAGGGCTTCGTTTCTCTGCAGGTAGGGATTGGCTTTGTTTCTCTGCAGGTAGGGCTTGGCTTTGTTTCTCTGCAGGTAGAGCTTTGTTTCTCTGCAGGTAGGGCTTCATTTCTCTGCAGGTAGGGCTTGGCTTTGTTTCTCTGCAGGTAGGGCTTTGTTTCTCTGCAGGTAGGGCTTTGTTTTTCTGCAGGTAGGGCTTGGCTTTGTTTCTCTGCAGGTAGGGCTTGGCTTTGTTTCTCTGCAGGTAGGGCTTTGTTTCTATGCAGGTAGGGATTGGCTTCGTTTCTCTGCAGGTAGGGATTGGCTTCGTTTCTCTGCAGGTAGGGCTTGGCTTTGTTTCTCTGCAGGTAGAGCTTTGTTTCTCTGCAGGTAGGGCTTCATTTCTCTGCAGGTAGGGCATGGCTTTGTTTCTCTGCAGGTAGGGCTTTGTTTCTCTTCAGGTAGGGCTTTGTTTTTCTGCAGGTAGGGCTTGGCTTTGTTTCTCTGCAGGTAGGGCTTTGTTTCTCTGCAGGTAGGGCTTCGTTTCTCTGCAGGTAGGGCTTGGCTTCGTTTCTCTGCAGGTAGGGCTTGGCTTTGTTTCTCTGCAGGTAGGGCTTTGTTTCTCTGCAGGTAGGGCTTTGTTTCTCTGCAGGTAGGGCTTGGCTTTGTTTCTCTGCAGGTAGGGCTTGGCTTTGTTTCTCTGCAGGTAGGGCTTTGTTTCTCTGCAGGTAGGGATTCGTTTCTCTGCAGGTAGGGCTTGGCTTCGTTTCTCTGCAGGTAGGGCTTGGCTTCTCTGCAGGTAGGGCTTGGCTTCGTTTCTCTGCAGGTAGGGCTTGGCTTCGTTTCTCTGCAGGTAGGGCTTGGCTTTGTTTCTCTGCAGGTAGGGCTTTGTTTCTCTGCAGGTAGGGCTTGGCTTAGTTTCTCTGCAGGTAGGGCTGCGTTTCTCTGCAGGTAGGGCTTCATTTCTCTGCAGGTAGGGCTTGGCTTTGTTTCTCTGCAGGTAGAGCTTTGTTTCTCTGCAGGTAGGGCTTCATTTCTCTGCAGGTAGGGCATGGCTTTGTTTCTCTGCAGGTAGGGCTTTGTTTCTCTTCAGGTAGGGCTTTGTTTTTCTGCAGGTAGGGCTTGGCTTTGTTTCTCTGCAGGTAGGGCTTTGTTTCTCTGCAGGTAGGGCTTCGTTTCTCTGCAGGTAGGGCTTGGCTTCGTTTCTCTGCAGGTAGGGCTTGGCTTTGTTTCTCTGCAGGTAGGGCTTGGCTTTGTTTCTCTGCAGGTAGGGCTTTGTTTCTCTGCAGGTAGGGCTTAACATGACACTTCTCTGCAGGTAGGGCTTGGCTTTGTTTCTCTGCAGGTAGGGCTTGGCTTTGTTTCTCTGCAGGTAGGGCTTTGTTTCTCTGCAGGTAGGGATTCGTTTCTCTGCAGGTAGGGCTATAACAGTCATGTTTCTCTCAGGTAGGGCTTGGCTTCCTGCAGGTAGGGCCCCATTAACATGACACTCGTTTCTCTGCAGGTAGGGCTTGGCTTCGTTTCTCTGCAGGTAGGGCTTGGCTTTGTTTCTCTGCAGGTAGGGCTTTGTTTCTCTGCAGGTAGGGCTTGGCTTAGTTTCTCTGCAGGTAGGGCTGCGTTTCTCTGCAGGTAGGGCTTGGCTTCGTTTCTCTGCAGGTAGGGCTTCATTTCTCTGCAGGTAGGGCTTGGCTTTGTTTCTCTGCAGGTAGGGCTTTGTTTCTCTGCAGGTAGGGCTTCATTTCTCTGCAGGTAGGGCATGGCTTTGTTTCTCTGCAGGTAGGGCTTTGTTTCTCTTCAGGTAGGGCTTTGTTTTTCTGCAGGTAGGGCTTGGCTTTGTTTCTCTGCAGGTAGGGCTTTGTTTCTCTGCAGGTAGGGCTTCAACATTCTGCAGGTAGGGCCATGTTATTCTCTGCAGGTAGGGCTTGGCTTTGTTTCTCTCAGCAGGTAGGGCTTGGCTTGTTTCTCTGCAGGTAGGGCTTGTTCTCTGCAGGTAGGGCTGCGTTTCTCTAACAGGTAGGGCTTGGCTTTGTTTCTCTGCAGGTAGGGCTTAACATGACTTTGTTTCTCTGCAGGTAGGGCTTTGTTTCTCTGCAGGTAGGGATTCGTTTCTCTGCAGGTAGGGCTTGACACTCGTTTCTCTGCAGGTAGGGCTTGGCTTCTCTGCAGGTAGGGCTTGGCTTAACAGCCTCTGCAGGTAGGGCTTAACATTCAACATTCTCTGCAGGTAGGGCTTGGCTTTGTTTCTCTGCAGGTAGGGCTTTGTTTCTCTGCAGGTAGGGCTTGGCTTAGTTTCTCTGCAGGTAGGGCTGCGTTTCTCTGCAGGTAGGGCTTGGCTTCGTTTCTCTGCAGGTAGGGCTTGGCTTCGTTTCTCTGCAGGTAGGGCTTTGTTTCTCTGCAGGTAGGGCTTTGTTTCTCTGCAGGTAGGGCTTCGTTTCTCTGCAGGTAGGGCTTGGCTTCGTTTCTCTGCAGGTAGGGCTTGGCTTCATTTCTCTGCAGGTAGGGCTTGGCTTCGTTTCTCTGCAGGTAGGGCTTCGTTTCTCTGCAGGTAGGGCTTGGCTTTGTTTCTCTGCAGGTAGGGCTTAATTTCTCTGCAGGTAGGGCTTTGTTTCTCTGCAGCTAGGGCTTCGTTTCTCTGCAGGTAGGGCATTCGTTTCTCTGCAGGTAGGGCTTGACTTCATTTCTCTGCAGGTAGGGCTTGGCCGTTTCTCTGCAGGTAGGGCTTCGTTTCTCTGCAGGTAGGGCTTGGCTTTGTTTCTCTGCAGGTAGGGCTTGGCTTCGTTTCTCTGCAGGTAGGGCTTGGCTTTGTTTCTCTGCAGGTAGGGCTTGGATTTGTTTCTCTGCAGGTAGGGCTTTGTTTCTCTGCAGGTAGGGCTTACAGCATTAACAGTCTCTGCAGGTAGGGCTGCGTTTCTCTGCAGGTAGGGCTTGGCTTCGTTTCTCTGCAGGTAGGGCTTCATTTCTCTGCAGGTAGGGCTTGGCTTTGTTTCTCTGCAGGTAGAGCTTTGTTTCTCTGCAGGTAGGGCTTCATTTCTCTGCAGGTAGGGCATGGCTTTGTTTCTCTGCAGGTAGGGCTTTGTTTCTCTTCAGGTAGGGCTTTGTTTTTCTGCAGGTAGGGCTTGGCTTTGTTTCTCTGCAGGTAGGGCTTTGTTTCTCTGCAGGTAGGGCTTGGCTTTGTTTCTCTGCAGGTAGGGCTTGGCTTTGTTTCTCTGCAGGTAGGGCTTTGTTTCTCTGCAGGTAGGGCTTAGTTTCTCTGCAGGTAGGGCTTGGCTTCGTTTCTCTGCAGGTAGAGCTTCGTTTCTCTGCAGGTAAGGCTTGGCTTTGTTTCTCTGCAGGTAGGGCTTAATTTCTCTGCAGGTAGGGCTTTGTTTCTCTGCAGGTAGGGCTTCGTTTCTCTGCAGGTAGGGCTTGGCTTCGTTTCTCTGCAGGTAGGGCTTTGTTTCTCTGCAGGTAGGGCTTGGCTTTGTTTCTCTGCAGGTAGGGCTTGGCTTTGTTTCTCTGCAGGTAGGGCTTTGTTTCTCTGCAGGTAGGGCTTAGTTTCTCTGCAGGTAGGGCTTGGCTTCGTTTCTCTGCAGGTAGAGCTTCGTTTCTCTGCAGGTAAGGCTTGGCTTTGTTTCTCTGCAGGTAGGGCTTAATTTCTCTGCAGGTAGGGCTTCATTTCTCTGCAGGTAGGGCTTGGCTTTGTTTCTCTGCAGGTAGAGCTTTGTTTCTCTGCAGGTAGGGCTTCATTTCTCTGCAGGTAGGGCATGGCTTTGTTTCTCTGCAGGTAGGGCTTTGTTTCTCTTCAGGTAGGGCTTTGTTTTTCTGCAGGTAGGGCTTGGCCCCATTCTCTGCAGGTAGGGCTTTGTTTCTCTGCAGGTAGGGCTTGGCTTTGTTTCTCTGCAGGTAGGGCTTGGCTTTGTTTCTCTGCAGGTAGGGCTTTGTTTCTCTGCAGGTAGGGCTTAGTTTCTCTGCAGGTAGGGCTTGGCTTCGTTTCTCTGCAGGTAGAGCTTCGTTTCTCTGCAGGTAAGGCTTGGCTTTGTTTCTCTGCAGGTAGGGCTTAATTTCTCTGCAGGTAGGGCTTTGTTTCTCTGCAGGTAGGGCTTCGTTTCTCTGCAGGTAGGGCTTGGCTTCGTTTCTCTGCAGGTAGGGCTTCGTTTCTCTGCAGGTAGGGCTTGGCTTTGTTTCTCTGCAGGTAGGGCTTAATTTCTCTGCAGGTAGGGCTTTGTTTCTCTGCAGGTAGGGCTTTGTTTCTCTGCAGGTAGGGCTTTGTTTCTTTGCAGGTAGGGCTTAGTTTCTCTGCAGGTTGGGCTGCGTTTCTCTGCAGGTAGGGCTGCGTTTCTCTGCAGGTAGGGCTTCGTTTCTCTGCAGGTAGGGCTTCGTTTCTCTGCAGGTAGGGCTTCGGTTCTCTGTAGGTAGGGCTTTGTTTCTCTGCAGGTAGGGCTGCGTTTCTCTGCAGGTAGGGCTGCGTTTCTCTGCAGGTAGGGCTGCGTTTCTCTGCAGATAGGGCTGCGTTTCTCTGCAGATAGGGCTTAGTTTCTCTGCAGGTAGGGCTGCGTTTCTCTGCAGGTAGGTCTGCGTTTCTCTGCAGGTAGGGCTGCGTTTCTCTGCAGGTAGGGCTGCGTTTCTCTGCAGGTAGGGCTGCGTTTCTCTGCAGGTAGGGCTGCGTTTCTCTGCAGGTAGGGCTGTGTTTCTCTGCAGGTAGGGCTGCGTTTCTCTGCAGGTAGGGCTGCGTTTCTCTGCAGGTAGGGCTTGGCTTTGTTTCTCTGCAGGTAGGGCTTGGCTTTGTTTCTCTGCAGGTAGGGCTTTGTTTCTCTGCAGGTAGGGCTTCGTTTCTCTGCAGGTAGGGCTTCGTTTCTCTGCAGGTAGGGATTGGCTTCGTTTCTCTGCAGGTAGGGCTTGGCTTTGTTTCTCTGCAGGTAGAGCTTTGTTTCTCTGCAGGTAGGGCTTCATTTCTCTGCAGGTAGGGCATGGCTTTGTTTCTCTGCAGGTAGGGCTTTGTTTCTCTGCAGGTAGGGCTTTGTTTTTCTGCAGGTAGGGCTTGGCTTCGTTTCTCTGCAGGTAGGGCTTGGCTTCGTTTCTCTACAGGTAGGGCTGCGTTTCTCTGCAGGTAGGGCTGCGTTTCTCTGCAGGTAGGGCTGCGTTTCTCTGCAGGTAGGGCTGTGTTTCTCTGCAGGTAGGGCTGTGTTTCTCTGCAGGTAGGGCTTCGTTTCTCTGCAGGTAGGGCTTTGTTTCTCTGCAGGTAGGGCTTTGTTTCTCTGCAGGTAGGGCTTCTATGCAACAGCCTTGTTTCTCTGCAGGTAGGGCTTGGCTTGTTTCTCTGCAGGTAGGTTTAACTGACAGGTAGAGCTTTGTTTCTCTGCAGGTAGGGGCTTTGTTTCTCTGCAGGTAGGGCTTTGTTTCTCTGCAGGTAGGGCTTGTTTCTCTGCAGGTAGGGCTTTGTTTCTCTGCAGGTAGGGCTTTGTTTCTCTGCAGGTAGGGCTTGGCTTTGTTTCTCTGCAGGTAGGGCTTGGCTTTGTTTCTCTGCAGGTTTCTCTGCAGGTAGGGCTTTGTTTCTCTGCAGGTAGGGCTTTTTGTTTCTCTGCAGGTAGGGCTTGGCTTTGTTTCTCTGCAGGTAGAGCTTTGTTTCTCTGCAGGTAGGGCTTCATTTCTCTGCAGGTAGGGCTTGGCTTTGTTTCTCTGCAGGTAGGGCTTTTCCTTCTCTTCAGGTAGGGCTTTGTTTTTCTGCAGGTAGGGGGCTTTGTTTCTCTGCAGGTAGGGCTTTGTTTCTCTGCAGGTAGGGCTTCGTTTCTCTGCAGGTAGGGCTTTTCTCTGGGTAGGGCTTCAACATTTTCTCTGCAGGTAGGGCTTGGCTTTGTTTCTCTGCAGGTAGAGCTTGTTCTCTGCAGGTAGGGCTTCATTTTCTGCAGGTAGGGCATGGCTTGTTTCTCTGCAGGTAGGGCTTTGTTTCTCTTCAGGTAGGGCTTTGTTTTTCTGCAGGTAGGGCTTGGCTTTGTTTCTCTGCAGGTAGGGCTTTGTTTCTCTGCAGGTAGGGCTTCGTTTCTCTGCAGGTAGGGCTTGGCTTCGTTTCTCTGCAGGTAGGGCTTGGCTTTGTTTCTCTGCAGGTAGGGCTTGTTTCTCTGCAGGTAGGGCTTTGTTTCTCTGCAGGTAGGGCTTCGTTTCTCTGCAGGTAGGGCTTGGCTTTGTTTCTCTGCAGGTAGGGCTTGGCTTTGTTTCTCTGCAGGTAGGGCTTTGTTTCTCTGCAGGTAGGGATTCGTTTCTCTGCAGGTAGGGCTTGGCTTCGTTTCTCTGCAGGTAGGGCTTGGCTTCTCTGCAGGTAGGGCTTGGCTTCGTTTCTCTGCAGGTAGGGCTTGGCATGTACAACATTCTCTGCAGGTAGGGCTTGGCATTGTTTCTCTGCAGGTAGGGCTTTGTTTCTCTGCAGGTAGGGCTTTAGTTTCTCTTCAGGTAGGGCTTTGTTTCTCTGCAGGTAGGGCTTGGCTTTGTTTCTCTGCTCTGCAGGTAGGGCTTCATTTCTCTGCAGGTAGGGCATGGCTTTGTTTCTCTGCAGGTAGGGCTTTGTTTCTCAGCAGGTTCTCTGCAGGTAGGGCTTGGCTTTGTTTCTCTGCAGGTAGGGCTTTGTTTCTCTGCAGGTAGGGCTTCATTTCTCTGCAGGTAGGGCTTGGCTTTGTTTCTCTGCAGGTAGGGCTTTTTGTTTCTCTGCAGGTAGGGCTTTGTTTCTCTGCAGGTAGGGCTTTGTTTCTCTGCAGGTTTCGTTTCTCTGCAGGTAGGGCTTGGCTTTGTTTCTCTGCAGGTAGGGCTTGGCTTTGTTCTCTGCAGGTACGGCTTTGTTTCTCTGCAGGTAGGGCTTCGTTTCTCTGCAGGTAGGGCTTGGCTTTGTTTCTCTGCAGGTAGGGCTTGGCTTTGTTTCTCTGCAGGTAGGGCTTTGTTTCTCTGCAGGTAGGGCTTGGCTTGTTTCTCTGCAGGTAGGGCTTGCTTTGTTTCTCTGCAGGTAGGGGGCTTGGCTTTGTTTCTCTGCAGGTAGGGCTTTGTTTCTCTGCAGGCAGGTAGGGCTTTGTTTCTCTGCAGGTGTTTCTCTGCAGGTAGGGCTTGGCTTCATTTCTCTGCAGGTAGGGCTTATCTGCAGGTAGGGCTTTGTTTCTCTGCAGGTAGGGCTTGGCTTTGTTTCTCTGCAGGTAGGGCTTTGTTTCTCTGCAGGTAGGGCTTTGTTTCTCTGCAGGTAGGGCTTGGCTTTGTTTCTCTGCAGGTAGGGCTTGGCTTTGTTTCTCTGCAGGTAGGGCTTGGCTTTTGCTCTGTTTCTCTGCAGGTAGGGCTTGGCTTCATTTCTCTGCAGGTAGGGCTTGGCTTTGTTTCTCTGCAGGTAGGGCTTGGCTTTGTTTCTCTGCAGGTAGGGCTTGGCATTTCTCTGCAGGTAGGGCTTCGTTTCTCTGCAGGTAGGGCTTGGCTTATGTTTCTCTGCAGGTTTCTCTGCAGGTAGGGCTTGGCTTTGTTTCTCTGCAGGTAGGCTTTGTTTCTCTGCAGGTAGGGCTTCATTTCTCTGCAGGTAGGGCATGGCTTTGTTTCTCTGCAGGTAGGGCTTTGTTTCTCTTCAGGTAGGGCTTTGTTTTTCTGCAGGTAGGGCTTGGCTTTGTTTCTCTGCAGGTAGGGCTTTACAACATTTCTCTGCAGGTAGGGCTTTGTTTCTCTGCAGGTAGGGCTTGGCTTTGTTTCTCTGCAGGTAGGGCTTTGTTTCTCTGCAGGTAGGGCTTAGTTTCTCTGCAGGTAGGGCTTGGCTCTGCAGGTAGGGCTTTTCTCTGCAGGTAGGGCTTGGCTTTGTTTCTCTGCAGGTAGGGCTTTGTTTCTCTGCAGGTAGGGCTTGGCCATGTTTGTTTCTCTGCAGGTAGGGCTTTTGTTTCTCTGCAGGTAGGGCTTCAAATTTCTCTGCAGGTAGGGCCCCACTTGACACTTGTTTCTCAGCAGGTAGGGCTTAACATTAGGGCTCTCTGCAGGTAGGGCTTTGTTTCTCTGCAGGTAGGGCTTGGCAGGTAGGGCTTGTTTCTCTGCAGGTAGGGCTGCGTTTCTCTGCAGGTAGGGCTTTTCTGCAGGTATTCTCTGCAGGTAGGGCTTGGCTTCATTTCTCTGCAGGTAGGGCTTGGTTAACTCTGTTTCTCTGCAGGTAGGGCTGCGTTTCTCTGCAGGTAGGGCTGCGTTTCTCTGCAGGTAGGGCTGTTTCTCTGCAGGTAGGGCTTGGCTTCAGGTTTCTCTGCAGGTAGGGCTTGGCTTCGTTTCTCTGCAGGTAGGGCTTCTTTCTCTGCAGGTTGGGCTTTCTCTGGCTTTGTTTCTCTGCAGGTAGGGCTTGGGTAGGGCTTTGTTTCTCTGCAGGTAGGGCTGCGTTTCTCTGCAGGTAGGGCTTGGCTTTGTTTCTCTGCAGGTAGGGCTTCATTGTTTCTCTGCAGGTAGGGCTTTGTTTCTCTGCAGGTAGGGCTTTGTTTCTCTGCAGGTAGAGCTTTGTTTCTCTGCAGGTAGGGCTTCATTTCTCTGCAGGTAGGGCTTGGCTTTGTTTCTCTGCAGGTAGGCTTTGTTTCTCTGCAGGTAGGGCTTCATTTTTCTGCAGGTAGGGCATGGCTTTGTTTCTCTGCAGGTAGGGCTTTGTTTCTCTGCAGGTAGGGCTTTGTTTTCTGCAGGTAGGGCTTGGCTTGACACTTTCTCTATATCAGGTAGGGCTTTGTTTCTCTGCAGGTAGGGCTTGGCTTTGTTTCTCTGCAGGTAGGGCTTTGTTTCTCTGCAGGTAGGGCTTGTTTTTCTGCAGGTAGGGCTTTCTCTGGCTTTGTTTCTCTGCAGGTAGGGCTTGGCTCTGCAGTTTCTCTGCAGGTAGGGCTTTTTGTTTCTCTGCAGGTAGGGCTTTGTTTCTCTGCAGGTAGGGCTTCATTTCTCTGCAGGTAGGGCTTGGCTTTGTTTCTCTGCAGGTAGGGCTTTTGTTTCTCTGCAGGTAGGGCTTTGTTTCTCTGCAGGTAGGGCTTTGTTTCTCTGCAGGTAGGGCTTTGTTTGTTTCTGCAGGTAGGGCTTTGTTTCTCTGCAGGTAGGGCTTTGTTTTTCTGCAGGTAGGGCTGCGTTTCTCTGCAGGTAGGGCTTAGGGCTTCGTTTCTCTGCAGGTAGGGCTTGGCTTCGTTTCTCTGCAGGTAGGGCTTTGTTTCTCTGCAGGTAGGGCTTCGTTTCTCTGCAGGTAGGGCTTGCATTTCTCTGCAGGTAGGGCTTGGCGTTTCTCTGCAGGTAGGGCTTTGTTTCTCTGCAGATAGGGCTTCGTTTCTCTGCAGGTAGGGCTTAGTTTCTCTGCAGGTAGGGCTTTTCTGCAGGTAGGGCTTTTCTCAGCAGGTTTCTCTGCAGGTAGGGCTTATTTTTCTGCAGGTAGGGCTTAACGTTTCTCTGCAGGTAGGGCTTTGTTTCTCTGCAGGTAGGGCTTATATTTCTCTGCAGGTAGGGCTTTGTTTCTCTGCAGGTAGGGCTGCGTTTCTCTGCAGGTAGGGCTGCTTTCTCTGCAGGTAGTAGGGCAGGTTGGCTTTGTTTCTCTGCAGGTAGGGCTTTGCTTTGTTCTGCAGGTAGGGCTTTGTTTCTCTGCAGGTAGGGCTTAGTTTCTCTGCAGGTTGGGCTGCGTTTCTCTGCAGGTAGGGCTTTTCTCTGCAGGTAGGGCTTGGCATTCTCTGCAGGTAGGGCTTTGTTTCTCTGCAGGTAGGGCTTCATTTCTCTGCAGGTAGGGCATGGCAGGTAGGGCTTGTTTCTCTGCAGGTAGGGCTGCGTTTCTCTGCAGGTAGGGCTGCGTTTCTCTGCAGATAGGGCTGCGTTTCTCTGCAGATAGGGCTTAGTTTCTCTGCAGGTAGGGCTGCGTTTCTCTGCAGGTAGGGCTTCATTTCTCTGCAGGTAGGGCTTGGCTTTGTTTCTCTGCAGGTAGGGCTTTGTTTTTCTGCAGGTAGGGCTTGGCTTTGTTTCTCTGCAGGTAGGGCTTGGCTTTGTTTCTCTACAGGTAGGGCTTTGTTTCTCTGCAGGTAGGGCTTCGTTTCTCTGCAGGTAGGGATTGGCTTCATTTCTCTGCAGGTAGGGCTTGGCTTTGTTTCTCTGCAGGTAGAGCTTTGTTTCTCTGCAGGTAGGGCTTCATTTCTCTGCAGGTAGGGCTTGGCTTTGTTTCTCTGCAGGTAGGGCTTTGTTTCTCTGCAGGTAGGGCTTTGTTTTTCTGCAGGTAGGGCTTGGCTTTGTTTCTCTGCAGGTAGGGCTTTGTTTCTCTGCAGGTAGGGCTTCGTTTCTGCAGGTAGGGCTTGGCTTTTTCTCTGCAGGTAGGGCTTTTTGTTTCTCTGCAGGTAGGGCTTGGCTTTGTTTCTCTGCAGGTAGGGCTTTGTTTCTCTGCAGGTAGGGCTTCGTTTCTCTGCAGGTAGGGCTTAACATGTTTCTCTGCAGGTAGGGCTTGGCTTTGTTTCTCTGCAGGTAGGGCTTGACTGCTAGGGATTTGTTTCTCTGCAGGTAGGGCTTTGTTTCTCTGCAGGTAGGATTCATTTCTCTGCAGGTAGGGCTTGGCTTTGTTTCTCTGCAGGTAGGGCTTGGCTTCTCTGCAGGTAGGGCTTTGCTTTTTCTCTGCAGGTAGGGCTTAACATGACACTACGTTTCTCTGCAGGTAGGGCTTGGCTTCGTTTCTCTGCAGGTAGGGCTTCATTTCTCTGCAGGTAGGGCTTGGCTTAGTTTCTCTGCAGGTAGGGCTTTGTTTCTCTGCAGGTAGGGCCCCATTAACGTTTCTCTGCAGGTAGGGCTTGGCTTCGTTTCTCTGCAGGTAGGGCTTTGTTTCTCTGCAGGTAGGGCTTCTTTCTCTGCAGGTAGGGCTTGCATGACATTTCTCTGCAGGTAGGGCTCTGCAGCCAGGGCTTAGCTTTGTTTCTCTGCAGGTAGGGCTTCGTTTCTCTGCAGGTAGGGCTTGGCTTTGTTTCTCTGCAGGTAGGGCTTAATTTCGCTGCAGGTAGGGCTTTGTTTCTCTGCAGGTAGGGCTGCGTTTCTCTGCAGGTAGGGCTGCGTTTCTCTGCAGGTAGGGCTTCGCTTCGTTTCTCTGCAGGTTGGGCTTCGTTTCTCTGCAGGTAGGGCTTTGTTTCTCTGCAGGTAGGGCTTTGTTTCTCTGCAGGTAGGGCTTTGTTTCTCTGCAGGTAGGGCTGTGTTTCTCTGCAGGTAGGGCTGCGTTTCTCTGCAGGTAGGGCTGCGTTTCTCTGCAGGTAGGGCTGTGTTTCTCTGCAGGTAGGGCTGCGTTTCTCTGCAGGTAGGGCTGTGTTTCTCTGCAGGTAGGGCTGCGTTTCTCTGCAGGTAGGGCTGTGTTTCTCTGCAGGTAGGGCTGCGTTTCTCTGCAGGTAGGGCTGCGTTTCTCTGCAGGTAGGGCTGCGTTTCTCTGCAGGTAGGGCTGTGTTTCTCTGCAGGTAGGGCTGCGTTTCTCTGCAGGTAGGGCTGCATTTCTCTGCAGGTAGGGCTTCGTTTCTCTGCAGGTAGGGCTGCGTTTCTCTGCAGGTAGGGCTGCGTTTCTCTGCAGGTAGGGCTGCGTTTCTCTGCAGGTAGGGCTGCGTTTCTCTGCTACCTGAAGTGTTGCTGGTTGCCGTTGTGTATTTCAAGACAGATTTCCAGGGACTCTATTATTTTCTATTCACCTCATGCAGAAAATGACCCACAGCTGATAATGCCTTAGTTCCAGAGAAAACACATCAACACATTGTGACTGGAGACCTCAGACTAATCTAGACTAATGGCAAATCAATGTGAAGGTATATTAGGTGAGCAGTTAGGTGTTGAATATCCTACTGATGGTGGTGCTGTTGTGGAGACCGTTGAAATAGAATCTCTACCCATTATGACCTGAATGGGGAGGTCCGCTCTCTATGGTTCAGACACTACAGAGGCAGACAGTCTTATACCAACAAACACAACTCAGAGACTCAGACACAAATCTTTCTTCTGAAAGGTCTTAGTCATTTTAGGCTACCTCTTCTCGCTCTACAAATTGGTGCTCTCTCTCTCTCTCTCTCTCAATCTCTCTCTCTCTCTCCCGATCGCTCTCTTTCTCACAATCTTTCTCAATCTCACGTTCTCTGTCTGTCTGTCTTTCTTTCTCTCTCTATCTTTCACTGTCTCTCTCACTCTCTTTCTGTCTCTCATTTTCAATTTAATTTTAAGGGCATTATTGGCACGGGAAACACAAGTTAACATTGACAAAGTGAAGTAGATAAAAAAATGTTAGAGCTCCATTAACATGACACTACAACATTCTATAACAGCCATGTTAGAACCCCATTAACATGACACTACAACATTCTATGACAGCCTTGTTAGAGCCCCATTAACATGACACTACAACATTCTATAACAGCCATGTTAGAACCCCATTAACATGACACTACAACATTCTATAACAGCCATGTTAGAACCCCATTAACATGACACTACAACATTCTATAACAGCCATGTTAGAACCCCATTAACATGACACTACAACATTCTATAACAGCCATGTTAGAACCCCATTAACATGACACTACAACATTCTATAACAGCCATGTTAGAACCCCATTAACATGACACTACAACATTCTATAACAGCCATGTTAGAACCCCATTAACATGACACTACAACATTCTATAGCAGCCATGTTAGAACCCCATTAACATGACACTACAACATTCTATAACAGCCATGTTAGAACCCCATTAACATGACACTACAACATTCTATAACAGCCATGTTAGAACCCCATTAACATGACACCAACATTCTATTTAACATGACACTACAACATTCTATAGCAGCCATGTTAGAACCCCATTAACATGACACTACAACATTCTATAACAGCCATGTTAGAACCCCATTAACATGACACTACAACATTCTATATCAGCCATGTTAGAACCCCATTAACATGACACTAGAACATTATATAACAGCCTTGTTAGAGCCCCATTAACATGACACTACAACATTATATTACAGCCATGTTAGAACCCCATTAACATGACACTACAACATTATATTACAGCCATGTTAGAACCCCATTAACATGACACTACAACATTATATTACAGCCATGTTAGAACCCCATTAACATGACACTACAACATTATATAACAGCCATGTTAGAACCCCATTAACATGACACTACAACATTCTATAACAGCCATGTTAGAACCCCATTAACATGACACTACAACATTATATAGCAGCCATGTTAGAACCCCATTAACATGACACTACAACATTCTATAACAGCCATGTTAGAACCCCATTAACATGACACTACAACATTCTATAACAGCCATGTTAGAACCCCATTAACATGACACTACAACATTCTATAACAGCCATGTTAGAACCCAATTAACATGACACTAGAACATTCTATAACAGCCATGTTAGAACCCCATTAACATGACACTACAACATTATATGTTAGAACCCCATTAACATGACACTACAACATTCTATAACAGCCATGTTAGAACCCCATTAACATGACACTACAACATTCTATAGCAGCCATGTTAGAACCCCATTAACATGACACTGAGCCATGTTAGAACCCCATTAACATGACACTACAACATTCTATAACAGCCATGTTAGAACCCCATTAACATGACACTACAACATTCTATAACAGCCATGTTAGAACCCCATTAACATGACACTGCAACATTATATAGCCATGTTAGAACCCCATTAACATGACACTACAACATTCTATAACAGCCATGTTAGAACCCCATTAACATGACACTACAACATTCTATAGCAGCCATGTTAGAACCCCATTAACATGACACTACAACATTCTATATCAGCCATGTTAGAACCCCATTAACATGACACTACAACATTCTATAACAGCCATGTTAGAACCCCATTAACATGACACTACAACATTCTATAACAGCCATGTTAGAACCCCATTAACATGACACTACAACATTCTATAACAGCCATGTTAGAACCCCATTAACATGACACTACAACATTCTATACAGCCATGTTAGAACCCCATTAACATGACACTACAACATTCTATAACAGCCATGTTAGAACCCCATTAACATGACACTACAACATTCTATAACAGCCATGTTAGAACCCCATTAACATGACACTACAACATTCTATAGCAGCCATGTTAGAACCCCATTAACATGACACTACAACATTCTATATACAGCCATGTTAGAACCCCATTAACATGACACTACAACATTCTATAACAGCCATGTTAGAACCCCATTAACATGACACTATTCTATAGCAGCCATGTTAGAACCCCATTAACATGACACTACAACAGCCATTTGACACTACAACATTCTATAACAGCCATGTTAGAACCCCATTAACATGACACTACAACATTCTATATCAGCCATGTTAGAACCCCATTAACATGACACTACAACATTCTATAACAGCCATGTTAGAACCCCATTAACATGACACTACAACATTCTATATCAGCCATGTTAGAACCCCATTAACATGACACTACAACATTCTATAACAGCCATGTTAGAACCCCATTAACATGACACTACAACATTCTATAACAGCCATGTTAGAACACCATTAACATGACACTACAACAACATTCTATAACCCCATTAACATGACACTACAACATTCTATAGCAGCCATGTTAGAACCCCATTAACATGACACTACAACATTCTATAACAGCCATGTTAGAACCCCATTAACATGACACTACAACATTCTATAACAGCCATGTTAGACACCCCATTAACATGACACTACAACATTCTATAGCAGCCATGTTAGAACCCCATTAACATGACACTACAACATTCTATAACAGCCATGTTAGAACCCCATTAACATGACACTACAACATTCTATAGCAGCCATGTTAGAACCCCATTAACATGACACTACAACATTCTATAACAGCCATGTTAGAACCCCATTAACATGACACTACAACATTCTATAACAGCCATGTTAGAACCCCATTAACATGACACTACAACATTCTATAACAGCCATGTTAGAACCCCATTAACATGACACTACAACATTCTATAACAGCCATGTTAGAACCCCATTAACATGACACTACAACATTCTATAACAGCCATGTTAGAACCCCATTAACATGACACTACAACATTCTATAACAGCCATGTTAGAACCCCATTAACATGACACTACAACATTCTATAACAGCCATGTTAGAACCCCATTAACATGACACTACAACATTTTATTAACAGCCATGTTAGAACCCCATTAACATGACACTACAACATTCTATAACAGCCATGTTGTTAGAACCCCATTAACATGACACTACAACATTCTATATCAGCCATGTTAGAACCCCATTAACATGACACTACAACATTCTATAACAGCCATGTTAGAACCCCATTAACATGACACTAGAACATTCTATAACAGCCATGTTAGAACACCATTAACATGACACTACAACATTATATAACCCCATTAACATGACACTACAACATTCTATAACAGCCATGTTAGAACCCCATTAACATGACACTACAACATTCTATATCAGCCATGTTAGAACCCCATTAACATGACACTACAACATTCTATAGCAGCCATGTTAGAACCCCATTAACATGACACTACAACATTCTATAAGCCATGTTAGAACCCCATTAACATGACACTACAACATTCTATAGCAGCCATGTTAGAACCCCATTAACATGACACTACAACATTCTATAACAGCCATGTTAGAACCCCATTAACATGACACTACAACATTATATCAGAACCCCATTAACATGACACTAGAACATTCTATAACAGCCTTGTTAGCCCCATTAACATGACACTACAACATTCCCCATTAACATGACACTACAACATTCTATAAGCCATGTTAGAACCCCATTAACATGACACTACAACATTCTATAGCAGCCATGTTAGAACCCCATTAACATGACACTACAACATTCTATAGCAGCCATGTTAGAACCCCATTAACATGACACTACAACATTCTATAGCAGCCATGTTAGAACCCCATTAACATGACACTACAACATTATATTACAGCCATGTTAGAACCCCATTAACATGACACTAAACATGACACTAACAACACTAGAACCCCAAACATTATATATACAGCCATGTTAGAACCCCATTAACATGACACTACAACATTTATATACAGCCATGTTAGAACCCCATTAACATGACACTACAACATTCTATAACAGCCATGTTAGAACCCCATTAACATGACACTACAACATTATATAGCAGCCATGTTAGAACCCCATTAACATGACACTAGAAAATTCTATAACAGCCATGTTAGAACCCCATTAACATGACACTACAACATTCTATAACAGCCATGTTAGAACCCCATTAACATGACACTACAACATTCTATAACAGCCATGTTAGAACCCCATTAACATGACACTACAACATTCTATAACAGCCATGTTAGAACCCCATTAACATGACACTACAACATTATATTACAGCCATGTTAGAACCCCAGCCATGTTAGAACCCCATTAACATGACACTACAACATTCTATAACAGCCATGTTAGAACCCCATTAACATGACACTACAACATTCTATAGCAGCCATGTTAGAACCCCATTAACATGACACTACAACATTCTATAACAGCCATGTTAGAACCCCATTAACATGACACTAGAACATTCTATAACAGCCATGTTAGAACCCCATTAACATGACACTACAACATTCTATAACAGCCATGTTAGAACCCCATTAACATGACACTACAACATTCTATAACAGCCATGTTAGAACCCCATTAACATGACACTACAACATTCTATAGCAGCCATGTTAGAACCCCATTAACATGACACTACAACATTCTATAACAGCCATGTTAGAACCCCATTAACATGACACTACAACATTCTATAACAGCCATGTTAGAACCCCATTAACATGACACTACAACATTCTATAACCCCATTAACATGACACTATAAGCCATGTTAGAACCCCATTAACATGACACTACAACATTCTATAACAGCCATGTTAGAACCCCATTAACATGACACTACAACATTCTATAGCAGCCATGTTAGAACCCCATTAACATGACACTACAACATTCTATAACAGCCATGTTAGAACCCCATTAACATGACACTACAACATTTATAACAGCCATGTTAGAACCCCATTAACATGACACTACAACATTCCCCATTAACATGACACTACAACATTATATACAGCCATGTTAGAACCCCATTAACATGACACTACAACATTCTATACAGCCATGTTAGAACCCCATTAACATGACACTACAACATTATTACAGCCATGTTAGAACCCCATTAACATGACACTACAACATTCTATAACAGCCATGTTAGAACCCCATTAACATGACACTACAACATTCTATAACAGCCATGTTAGAACCCCATTAACATGACACTACAACATTCTATAACAGCCATGTTAGAACCCCATTAACATGACACTACAACATTCTATAACAGCCATGTTAGAACCCCATTAACATGACACTACAACATTCTATAACAGCCATGTTAGAACCCCATTAACATGACACTACAACATTCTATATCAGCCATGTTAGAACCCCATTAACATGACACTACAACATTCTATAACAGCCATGTTAGAACCCCATTAACATGACACTACAACATTCTATATCAGCCATGTTAGAACCCCATTAACATGACACTACAACATTCTATAACAGCCATGTTAGAACCCCATTAACATGACACTACAACATTCTATAACAGCCATGTTAGAACCCCATTAACATGACACTACAACATTCTATAACAGCCATGTTAGAACCCCATTAACATGACACTAGAACATTCTATAACAGCCATGTTAGAACCCCATTAACATGACACTACAACATTCTATAACAGCCATGTTAGAACCCCATTAACATGACACTACAACATTCTATAACAGCCATGTTAGAACCCCATTAACATGACACTAACATGACACTACAACATTCTATAGCAGCCATGTTAGAACCCCATTAACATGACACTACAACATTCTATAACAGCCATGTTAGAACCCCATTAACATGACACTACAACATTCTATAACAGCCATGTTAGAACCCCATTAACATGACACTACAACATTCTATAACAGCCATGTTAGAACCCCATTAACATGACACTACAACATTCTATAACAGACACTACATGTTAGAACCCCATTAACATGACACTACAACATTCTATAACAGCCATGTTAGAACCCCATTAACATGACATTACAACATTCTATAACAGCCATGTTAGAACCCCATTAACATGACATACTACAACATTCTATACAGCCATGTTAGAACCCCATTAACATGACACTACAACATTATATTACAGCCATGTTAGAACCCCATTAACATGACACTACAACATTCTATAACAGCCATGTTAGAACCCCATTAACATGACACTACAACATTCTATAACAGCCATGTTAGAACCCATTAACATGACACTACAACATTCTATAACAGCCATGTTAGAACCCCATTAACATGACACTACAACATTCTATAACAGCCATGTTAGAACCCCATTAACATGACACTACAACATTCTATAACAGCCATGTTAGAACCCCATTAACATGACACTACAACATTCTATAACAGCCATGTTAGAACCCCATTAACATGACACTACAACATTCTATATCAGCCATGTTAGAACCCCATTAACATGACACTACAACATTCTATAACAGCCATGTTAGAACCCCATTAACATGACACTACAACATTCTATAACCCCATTAACATGACACTGAACACTACACTACAACATTCTATAGCAGCCATGTTAGAACCCCATTAACATGACACTACAACATTCTATAACAGTCATTTAAGAACACCATTAACATGACACTACAACATTCTATAGCAGCCATGTTGGAGCCCCATTAACATGACACTACAACATTCTATAGCAGCCATGTTAGAACCCCATTAACATGACACTACAACATTCTATAACAGCCATGTTAGAACCCCATTAACATGACACTACAACATTCTATAACAGCCATGTTAGAACCCCATTAACATGACACTACAACATTCTATATCAGCCATGTTAGAACCCCATTAACATGACACTACAACATTCTATAACAGCCATGTTAGAACCCCATTAACATGACACTACAACATTCTATAACAGCCATGTTAGAACCCCATTAACATGACACTACAACATTCTATAACAGCCATGTTAGAACCCCATTAACATGACACTACAACATTCTATAACAGCCATGTTAGAACCCCATTAACATGACACTACAACATTCTATAACAGCCATGTTAGAACCCCATTAACATGACACTACAACATTCTATAACAGCCATGTTAGAACCCCATTAACATGACACTACAACATTCTATAACCCCATTAAACATGACACTCTGTTAGAACCCCATTAACATGACACTACAACATTCTATAAGCCATGTTAGAACCCCATTAACATGACACTACAACATTCTATAACAGCCATGTTAGAACCCCAACACTACAACATTAACATGACACATACAACAACATTCTATAACAGCCATGTTAGAACCCCATTAACATGACACTACAACATTCTATAGCAGCCATGTTAGAACCCCATTAACATGACACTACAACATTCTATAACAGCCATGTTAGAACCCCATTAACATGACACTACAACATTCAGCCATATTTAACAGCACATGTTAGAAACCCCATTAACATGACACTACAACATTCTATAACAGCCATGTTAGAACCCCATTAACATGACACTACAACATTATATTATAGCAGCCATGTTAGAACCCCATTAACATGACACTACAACATTCTATATTAACAGCCATGTTAGAACCCCATTAACATGACACTACAACATTCTATAACAGCCATGTTAGAACCCCATTAACATGACACTACAACATTCTATAGCAGCCATGTTAGAACCCCATTCTGACACTAACATTCTATATCAGCCATGTTAGAACCCCATTAACATGACACTACAACATTCTATAACAGCCATGTTAGAACCCCATTAACATGACACTACAACATTCTATAACAGCCATGTTAGAACCCCATTAACATGACACTACAACATTCTATAACAGCCATGTTAGAACCCCATTAACATGACACTACAACATTCTATAACAGCCATGTTAGAACCCCATTAACATGACACTACAACATTCTATAACAGCCATGTTAGAACCCCATTAACATGACACTACAACATTCTATAACAGCCATGTTAGAACCCCATTAACATGACACTACAACATTCTATAACAGCCATGTTAGAACCCCATTAACATGACACTACAACATTCTATAACAGCCATGTTAGAACCCCATTAACATGACACTACAACATTCTATAACAGCCATGTTAGAACCCCATTAACATGACACTACAACATTCTATAACAGCCATGTTAGAACCCCATTAACATGACACTACAACATTCTATAACAGCCATGTTAGAACCCCATTAACATGACACTACAACATTCTATAACAGCCATGTTAGAACCCCATTAACATGACACTACAACATTCTATATCAGCCATGTTAGAACCCCATTAACATGACACTACAACATTCTATATCAGCCATGTTAGAACCCCATTAACATGACACTACAACATTCTATAACAGCCATGTTAGAACCCCATTAACATGACACTACAACATTCTATAAGCCCCAACCCCATTAACATGACACTACAACATTCTATAGCAGCCATGTTAGAACCCCATTAACATGACACTACAACATTCTATAACAGCCATGTTAGAACCCCATTAACATGACACTACAACATTCTATAACAGCCATGTTAGAACCCCATTAACATGACACTACAACATTCTATACAGCCATGTTAGAACCCCATTAACATGACACTACAACATTCTATAACAGCCATGTTAGAACCCCATTAACATGACACTACAACATTCTATAACAGCCATGTTAGAACCCCATTAACATGACACTACAACATTCTATACAGCCATGTTAGAACCCCATTAACATGACACTACAACATTCTATAACAGCCATGTTAGAACCCCATTAACATGACACTACAACATTCTATAACAGCAGCCATGACACTTAGAACCCCATTAACATGACACTACAACATTCTATAACAGCCATGTTAGAACCCCATTAACATGACACTACAACATTCTATAACAGCCATGTTAGAACCCCATTAACATGACACTACAAACATTCTATAACAGCCATGTTAGAACCCCATTAACATGACACTAGAACATTCTATAACAGCCATGTTAGAACCCCATTAACATGACACTACAACATTCTTAACATGACACTACAACATTCTATAGCAGCCATGTTAGAACCCCATTAACATGACACTACAACATTCTATAACAGCCATGTTAGAACCCCATTAACATGACACTACAACATTCTATATCAGCCATGTTAGAACCCCATTAACATGACACTACCCCATTAACATGACACTACAACATTATATTACAGCCATGTTAGAACCCCATTAACATGACACTACAACATTATATTACAGCCATGTTAGAACCCCATTAACATGACACTACAACATTCTATAACAGCCATGTTAGAACCCCATTAACATGACACTACAACATTCTATATTACAGCCATGTTAGAACCCCATTAACATGACACTACAACATTCTATAACAGTCAGCCAAGAACCCCATTAACATGACACTACAACATTCTATAACAGCCATGTTAGAACCCCATTAACATGACACTACAACATTCTATAACAGCCATGTTAGAACCCCATTAACATGACACTACAACATTCTATAACAGCCATGTTAGAACCCCATTAACATGACACTACAACATTCTATAACAGCCATGTTAGAACCCCATTAACATGACACTACAACATTCTATAACAGCCATGTTAGAACCCCATTAACATGACACTACAACATTATATTACAGCCATGTTAGAACCCCATTAACATGACACTACAACATTCTATAACAGCCATGTTAGAACCCCATTAACATGACACTACAACATTCTATAACAGCCATGTTAGAACCCCATTAACATGACACTACAACATTCTATATCAGCCATGTTAGAACCCCATTAACATGACACTACAACATTCTATAACAGCCATGTTAGAACCCCATTAACATGACACTAGAACATTCTATAACAGCCATGTTAGAACACCATTAACATGACACTACAACATTCTATAACCCCATTAACATGACACTACAACATTCTATAGCAGCCATGTTAGAACCCCATTAACATGACACTACAACATTCTATAGCAGCCATGTTAGAACCCCATTAACATGACACTACAACATTCTATAGCAGCCATGTTAGAACCCCATTAACATGACACTACAACATTAACATTAACATGACACTACAACATTCTATAGCAGCCATGTTAGAACCCCATTAACATGACACTACAACATTCTATAACAGCCATGTTAGAACCCCATTAACATGACACTACAACATTCTATATCAGCCATGTTAGAACCCCATTAACATGACACTAGAACATTCTATAACAGCCTTGTTAGAGCCCCATTAACATGACACTACAACATTATATTACAGCCATGTTAGAACCCCATTAACATGACACTACAACATTATATTACAGCCATGTTAGAACCCCATTAACATGACACTACAACATTATATTACAGCCATGTTAGAACCCCATTAACATGACACTACAACATTATATTACAGCCATGTTAGAACCCCATTAACATGACACTACAACATTCTATAACAGCCATGTTAGAACCCCATTAACATGACACTACAACATTATATAGCAGCCATGTTAGAACCCCATTAACATGACACTAGAAAATTCTATAACAGCCATGTTAGAACCCCATTAACATGACACTACAACATTCTATAACATCCATGTTAGAACCCCATTAACATGACACTACAACATTCTATAACAGCCATGTTAGAACTCAATTAACATGACACTAGAACATTCTATAACAGCCATGTTAGAACCCCATTAACATGACACTACAACATTCTATAGCAGCCATGTTAGAACCCCATTAACATGACACTACAACATTCTATAACAGCCATGTTAGAACCCCATTAACATGACACTACAACATTCTATAACAGCCATGTTAGAACCCCATTAACATGACACTACAACATTCTATAACAGCCATGTTAGAACCCCATTAACATGACACTACAACATTCTATATCAGCCATGTTAGAACCCCATTAACATGACACTACAACATTCTATATTACAGCCATGTTAGAACCCCATTAACATGACACTACAACATTCTATAACAGCCATGTTAGAACCCCATTAACATGACACTACAACATTCTATAACAGCCATGTTAGAACCCCATTAACATGACACTACAACATTCTATAACAGCCATGTTAGAACCCCATTAACATGACACTACAACATTCTATAACAGCCATGTTAGAACCCATTAACATGACACTAACATGACACTACAACATTCTATAGCAGCCATGTTAGAACCCCATTAACATGACACTACAACATTCTATAACAGCCATGTTAGAACCCCATTAACATGACACTACAACATTCTATAGCAGCCATGTGTTAGAACCCCATTAACATGACACTACAACATTCTATAACCCCATTAACATGACACTACAACATTCTATGCAGCCATGTTAGAACCCCATTAACATGACACTACAACATTCTATAACAGCCATGTTAGAACCCCATTAACATGACACTACAACATTCTATAACAGCCATGTTAGAACCCCATTAACATGACACTACAACATTCTATATCAGCCATGTTAGAACCCCATTAACATGACACTACAACATTCTATAACAGCCATGTTAGAACCCCATTAACATGACACTACAACATTCTATAACAGCCATGTTAGAACCCCATTAACATGACACTACAACATTCTAGAACCCCATTAACATGACACTACAACATTCTATAACAGCCATGTTAGAACCCCATTAACATGACACTACAACATTCTATAACAGCCATGTTAGAACCCCATTAACATGACACTACAACATTCTATAACAGCCTTGTTAGAACCCCATTAACATGACACTACAACATTTTATATCAGCCATGTTAGAACCCCATTAACATGACACTACAACATTATATAACAGCCATGTTAGAACCCCATTAACATGACACTACAACATTCTATAACAGCCATGTTAGAACCCCATTAACATGACACTACAACATTCTATAACAGCCATGTTAGAACCCCATTAACATGACACTACAACATTCTATAACAGCCATGTTAGAACCCCATTAACATGACACTACAACATTCTATAACCCCATTAACATGACACTACAACATTCTATAGCAGCCATGTTAGAACCCCATTAACATGACACTACAACATTCTATAGCAGCCATGTTAGAACCCCATTAACATGACACTACAACATTCTATAGCAGCCATGTTAGAACCCCATTAACATGACACTACAACATTCTATAACCCCATTAACATGACACTACAACATTCTATAGCAGCCATGTTAGAACCCCATTAACATGACACTACAACTTTATATACAGCCATGTTAGAACCCCATTAACATGACACTACAACATTCTATATCAGCCATGTTAGAACCCCATTAACATGACACTAGAACATTCTATAACAGCCTTGTTAGAACCCCATTAACATGACACTACAACATTCTATAACCCCATTAACATGACACTACAACATTCTATAGCAGCCATGTTAGAACCCCATTAACATGACACTACAACATTCTATAACAGCCATGTTAGAACCCCATTAACATGACACTACAACATTCTATAACAGCCATGTTAGAACCCCATTAACATGACACTACAACATTATATTACAGCCATGTTAGAACCCCATTAACATGACACTACAACATTATATTACAGCCATGTTAGAACCCCATTAACATGACACTACAACATTATATTACAGCCATGTTAGAACCCCATTAACATGACACTACAACATTATATTACAGCCATGTTAGAACCCCATTAACATGACACTACAACATTCTATAACAGCCATGTTAGCCATGTTAGAACCCCATTAACATGACACTACAACATTATATAGCAGCCATGTTAGAACCCCATTAACATGACACTAGAAAATTCTATAACAGCCATGTTAGAACCCCATTAACATGACACTACAACATTCTATAACATCCATGTTAGAACCCCATTAACATGACACTACAACATTCTATAACAGCCATGTTAGAACTCAATTAACATGACACTAGAACATTCTATAACAGCCATGTTAGAACCCCATTAACATGACACTACAACATTCTATAACAGCCATGTTAGAACCCCATTAACATGACACTACAACATTCTATAACAGCCATGTTAGAACCCCATTAACATGACACTACAACATTCTATAACAGCCATGTTAGAACCCCATTAACATGACACTACAACATTCTATATCAGCCATGTTAGAACCCCATTAACATGACACTACAACATTATATTACAGCCATGTTAGAACCATGTTAGAACCCCATTAACATGACACTACAACATTCTATAACAGCCATGTTAGAACCCCATTAACATGACACTACAACATTCTATAGCAGCCATGTTAGAACCCCATTAACATGACACTACAACATTCTATAACAGCCATGTTAGAACCCCATTAACATGACACTACAACATTCTATAACAGCCATGTTAGAACCCCATTAACATGACACTACAACATTCTATAACAGCCATGTTAGAACTCAATTAACATGACACTAGAACATTCTATAATTACAGCCATGTTAGAACCCCATTAACATGACACTACAACATTCTATAACAGCCATGTTAGAACCCCATTAACATGACACTACAACATTCTATAACAGCCATGTTAGAACCCCATTAACATGACACTACAACATTCTATAACAGCCATGTTAGAACCCCATTAACATGACACTACAACATTCTATTACAGCCATGTTAGAACCCCATTAACATGACACTACAACATTCTATAACAGCCATGTTAGAACCCCATTAACATGACACTACAACATTATATATCAGCCATGTTAGAACCCCATTAACATGACACTACAACATTATATAGCAGCCATGTTAGAACCCCATTAACATGACACTAGAAAATTCTATAACAGCCATGTTAGAACCCCATTAACATGACACTACAACATTCTATAACAGCCATGTTAGAACCCCATTAACATGACACTAGAACATTCTATAACAGCCATGTTAGAACACCATTAACATGACACTACAACATTCTATAACAGCCATGTTAGAACCCCATTAACATGACACTACAACATTCTATAGCAGCCATGTTAGAACCCCATTAACATGACACTACAACATTCTATAGCAGCCATGTTAGAACCCCATTAACATGACACTACAACATTCTATAACCCCATTAACATGACACTACAACATTCTATAGCAGCCATGTTAGAACCCCATTAACATGACACTACAACATTCTATAACAGCCATGTTAGAACCCCATTAACATGACACTACAACATTATATAGCAGCCATGTTAGAACCCCATTAACATGACACTACAACATTCTATATCAGCCATGTTAGAACCGCATTAACATGACACTACGACATTCTATAACAGCCATGTTAGAACCCCATTAACATGACACTACAACATTCTATAACAGCCATGTTAGAACCCCATTAACATGACACTACAACATTCTATAACAGCCATGTTAGAACCCCATTAACATGACACTACAACATTCTATAACAGCCATGTTAGAACCCCATTAACATGACACTACAACATTCTATAACAGCCATGTTAGAACTCCATTAACATGACACTACAACATTCTATAACAGCCTTGTTAGAACCCCATTAACATGACACTACAACATTTTATATCAGCCATGTTAGAACCCCATTAACATGACACTACAACATTATATAACAGCCATGTTAGAACCCCATTAACATGACACTACAACATTCTATATCAGCCATGTTAGAACCCCATTAACATGACACTACAACATTCTATAGCAGCCATGTTAGAACCCCATTAACATGACACTAGAACATTCTATAACAGCCATGTTAGAACCCCATTAACATGACACTACAACATTCTATAACAGCCATGTTAGAACCCCATTAACATGACACTAC
Source organism: Oncorhynchus nerka (assembly GCF_034236695.1). NCBI lineage: Eukaryota > Metazoa > Chordata > Actinopteri > Salmoniformes > Salmonidae > Oncorhynchus > Oncorhynchus nerka. The sequence continues at coordinate 93,486,339 of NC_088415.1, forward strand.
AACATTCTATAGCAGCCATGTTAGAACCCCATTAACATGACACTACAACATTCTATAGCAGCCATGTTAGAACCCCATTAACATGACACTACAACATTCTATAACAGCCATGTTAGAACCCCATTAACATGACACTACAACATTCTATAACCCCCCATAACATGACACTACAACATTCTATAACAGCCATGTTAGAACCCCATTAACATGACACTACAACATTCTATAACAGCCATGTTAGAACCCCATTAACATGACACTACAACATTCTATATCAGCCATGTTAGAACCCCATTAACATGACACTAGAACATTCTATAACAGCCATGTTAGAACCCCATTAACATGACACTACAACATTCTATAACATTAACATGACACTATTCTATAGCAGCCATGTTAGAACCCCATTAACATGACACTACAACATTCTATAACAGCCATGTTAGAACCCCATTAACATGACACTACAACATTCTATAAGCCATGTTAGAACCCCATTAACATGACACTAGAACATTATACCCCATTAACATGACACTACAACATTATATTACAGCCATGTTAGCCTTGTTAACCCCATTAACATGACACTACAACATTATATTACAGCCATGTTAGAACCCCATTAACATGACACTACAACATTATATTACAGCCATGTTAGAACCCCATTAACATGACACTACAACATTATATTACAGCCATGTTAGAACCCCATTAACATGACACTACAACATTCTATAACAGCCATGTTAGAACCCCATTAACATGACACTACAAACATGACACTACAACATTATATAGCAGCCATGTTAGAACCCCATTAACATGACACTAGAAAATTCTATAACAGCCATGTTAGAACCCCATTAACATGACACTACAACATTCTATAACATCCATGTTAGAACCCCATTAACATGACACTACAACATTCTATAACAGCCATGTTAGAACTCAATTAACATGACACTAGAACATTCTATAACAGCCATGTTAGAACCCCATTAACATGACACTACAACATTATATTACAGCCATGTTAGAACCCCATTAACATGACACTACAACATTCTATAACAGCCATGTTAGAACCCCATTAACATGACACTACAACATTCTATAGCAGCCATGTTAGAACCCCATTAACATGACACTACAACATTCTATATCAGCCATGTTAGAACCCCATTAACATGACACTAGAACATTCTATAACAGCCATGTTAGAACCCCATTAACATGACACTGCAACATTATATTACAGCCATGTTAGAACCCCATTAACATGACACTACAACATTCTATAACAGCCATGTTAGAACCCCATTAACATGACACTACAACATTCTATAGCAGCCATGTTAGAACCCCATTAACATGACACTACAACATTCTATATCAGCCATGTTAGAACCCCATTAACATGACACTACAACATTCTATAACAGCCATGTTAGAACCCCATTAACATAACACTACAACATTCTATTACAGCCATGTTAGAACCCCATTAACATAACACTACAACATTCTATAACAGTCATGTTAGAACCACATTAACATGACATTACAACATTCTATTACAGCCATGTTAGAACCCCATTAACATGACATTACAACATTCTATTACAGCCATGTTAGAACCCCATTAACATGACACTACAACATTCTATTACAGCCATGTTAGAACCCCATTAACATGACACTACAACATTATATTACAGCCATGTTAGAACCCCATTAACATGACACTACAACATTCTATAACAGCCATGTTAGAACCCCATTAACATGACACTACAACATTCTATAACAGCCATGTTAGAACCACATTAACATGACACTACAACATTCTATAACAGCCATGTTAGAACCCCATTAACATGACACTACAACATTCTATATCAGCCATGTTAGAACCCCATTAACATGACACTACAACATTCTATAACAGCCATGTTAGAACCCCATTAACATGACACTACAACATTCTATAACAGCCATGTTAGAACCCCATTAACATGACACTACAACATTCTATAACAGCCATGTTAGAACCCCATTAACATGACACTACAACATTCTATAACAGCCATGTTAGAACCCCATTAACATGACACTACAACATTCTATAACCCCATTAACATGACACTACAACATTCTATAGCAGCCATGTTAGAACCCCATTAACATGACACTACAACATTCTATAACAGTCATTTAAGAACACCATTAACATGACACTACAACATTCTATAGCAGCCATGTTGGAGCCCCATTAACATGACACTACAACATTCTATAGCAGCCATGTTAGAACCCCATTAACATGACACTACAACATTCTATAACAGCCATGTTAGAACCCCATATAACAGCCATGTTAGAACCCCATTAACATGACACTAGAACATTCTATAACAGCCATGTTAGAACCCCATTAACATGACACTACAACATTCTATAACAGCCATGTTAGAACCCCATTAACATGACACTACAACATTCTATAGCAGCCATGTTAGAACCCCATTAACATGACACTAGAACATTCTATAACAGCCATGTTAGAACCCCATTAACATGACACTACAACATTCTATAACATCCATGTTAGAACCCCATTAACATGACACTACAACATTCTATAACAGCCATGTTAGAACCCCATTAACATGACACTACCATGTTAGAACCCCATTAACATGACACTACAACATTATATTACAGCCATGTTAGAACCCCATTAACATGACACTACAACATTCTATAACAGCCATGTTAGAACCCCATTAACATGACACTACAACATTCTATAACAGCCATGTTAGAACCCCATTAACATGACACTACAACATTCTATAGCAGCCATGTTAGAACCCCATTCTATAACAGCCAATAACATGACACTAGAACATTCTATAACAGCCATGTTAGAACCCCATTAACATGACACTGCAACATTATATTACAGCCATGTTAGAACCCCATTAACATGACACTACAACATTCTATAACAGCCATGTTAGAACCCCATTAACATGACACTACAACATTCTATAGCAGCCATGTTAGAACCCCATTAACATGACACTACAACATTCTATATCAGCCATGTTAGAACCCCATTAACATGACACTACAACATTCTATAACAGCCATGTGAGAACTCCATTAACATAACACTACAACATTCTATAACCCCATTAACATGACACTACAACATTCTATAGCAGCCATGTTAGAACCCCATTAACATGACACTACAACATTCTATTACAGCCATGTTAGAACCCCATTAACATGACACTACAACATTCTATTACAGCCATGTTAGAACCCCATTAACATGACACTACAACATTCTATAACAGTCATTTAAGAACACCATTAACATGACACTACAACATTCTATAGCAGCCATGTTAGAACCCCATTAACATGACACTACAACATTATATATCAGCCATGTTAGAACCCCATTAACATGACACTACAACATTCTATAACAGCCATGTTAGAACCCCATTAACATGACACTAGAACATTCTATAACAGCCATGTTAGAACACCATTAACATGACACTACAACATTCTATATCAGCCATGTTAGAACCCCATTAACATGACACTACAACATTCTATAACAGCCATGTTAGAACCCCATTAACATGACACTACAACATTCTATAACAGCCATTTAGAACCCCATTAACATGACACTACAACATTCTATAACAGCCATGTTAGAACCCCATTAACATGACACTACAACATTCTATACAGCCATGTTAGAACCCCATTAACATGACACTACAACATTCAGCCATGTTAGAACCCCATTAACATGACACTACAACCTATAACAGCCATGTTAGAACCCCATTAACATGACACTACAACATTCTATAACAGCCATGTTAGAACCCCATTAACATGACACTACAACATTCTATATCAGCCATGTTAGAACCCCATTAACATGACACTACAACATTCTATAACAGCCATGTTAGAACCCCATTAACATGACACTACAACATTCTATAACAGCCATGTTAGAACCCCATTAACATGACACTACAACATTCTATAACAGCCATGTTAGAACCCCATTAACATGACACTACAACATTCTATAACAGCCATGTTAGAACCCCATTAACATGACACTACAACATTCTATAACAGCCATGTTAGAACCCCATTAACATGACACTAGAACATTCTATAACAGCCATGTTAGAACACCATTAACATGACACTACAACATTCTATAACCCCATTAACATGACACTACAACATTCTATAGCAGCCATGTTAGAACCCCATTAACATGACACTACAACATTCTATAGCAGCCATGTTAGAACCCCATTAACATGACACTACAACATTCTATAGCAGCCATGTTAGAACCCCATTAACATGACACTACAACATTCTAGCCATAGAATTAACATGACACTACAACATTCTATAGCAGCCATGTTAGAACCCCATTAACATGACACTACAACATTCTATAACAGCCATGTTAGAACCCCATTAACATGACACTACAACATTCTATAACAGCCATGTTAGAACCCCATTAACATGACACTTTCTATAACAGCAACATTATATAGAGAACCCCATTAACATGACACTACAACATTATATAACAGCCATGTTAGAACCCCATTAACATGACACTACAACATTCTATTACAGCCATGTTAGAACCCCATTAACATGACACTACAACATTCTATAACCCCATTAACAGCAGCCATGTTAGAACCCCATTAACATGACACTACAACATTCTATAACAGCCATGTTAGAACCCCATTAACATGACACTACAACATTCTATAGCAGCCATGTTAGAACCCCATTAACATGACACTACAACATTATATAGCAGCCATGTTAGAACCCCATTAACATGACACTACAACATTCTATAACAGCCATGTTAGAACCCCATTAACATGACACTACAACATTCTATAACAGCCATGTTAGAACCCCATTAACATGACACTACAACATTCTATATCAGCCATGTTAGAACCCCATTAACATGACACTACAACATTCTATAACAGCCATGTTAGAACCCCATTAACATGACACTAGAACATTCTATAACAGCCATGTTAGAACCCCATTAACATGACACTACAACATTCTATAACAGCCATGTTAGAACCCCATTAACATGACACTACAACATTCTATATCAGCCATGTTAGAACCCCATTAACATGACACTACAACATTCTATAACAGCCATGTTAGAACCCCATTAACATGACACTACAACATTCTATAACAGCCATGTTAGAACACCATTAACATGACACTACAACATTCTATAACCCCATTAACATGACACTACAACATTCTATAGCAGCCATGTTAGAACCCCATTAACATGACACTACAACATTCTATAGCAGCCATGTTAGAACCCCATTAACATGACACTACAACATTCTATAGCAGCCATGTTAGAACCCCATTAACATGACACTACAACATTCTATAACCCCATTAACATGACACTACAACATTCTATAGCAGCCATGTTAGAACCCCATTAACATGACACTACAACATTCTATAACAGCCATGTTAGAACCCCATTAACATGACACTACAACATTCTATATCAGCCATGTTAGAACCCCATTAACATGACACTAGAACATTCTATAACAGCCTTGTTAGAGCCCCATTAACATGACACTACAACATTATATTACAGCCATGTTAGAACCCCATTAACATGACACTACAACATTATATTACAGCCATGTTAGAACCCCATTAACATGACACTACAACATTATATTACAGCCATGTTAGAACCCCATTAACATGACACTACAACAATATTACAGCCATTTAGAACCCCATATGACACTACAGCCATGTTAGAACCCCATTAACATGACACTACAACATTCTATAACAGCCATGTTAGAACCCCATTAACATGACACTACAACATTCTATAACAGCCATGTTAGAACCCCATTAACATGACACTACAACATTCTATAACAGCCATGTTAGAACCCCATTAACATGACACTACAACATTCTATAACAGCCATGTTAGAACCCCATTAACATGACACTACAACATTACAACTTCTATATCAGCCATGTTAGAACCCCATTAACATGACACTACAACATTCTATATCAGCCATGTTAGAACCCCATTAACATGACACTACAACATTCTATAACAGCCATGTTAGAACCCCATTAACATGACACTACAACATTCTATAACCCCATTAACATGACACTACAACATTCTATAGCAGCCATGTTAGAACCCCATTAACATGACACTACAACATTCTATAACAGTCATTTAAGAACACCATTAACATGACACTACAACATTCTATAGCAGCCATGTTGGAGCCCCATTAACATGACACTACAACATTCTATAGCAGCCATGTTAGAACCCCATTAACATGACACTACAACATTCTATAACAGCCATGTTAGAACCCCATTAACATGACACTACAACATTCTATAACAGCCATGTTAGAACCCCATTAACATGACACTACAACATTCTATAACAGCCATGTTAGAACCCCATTAACATGACACTACAACATTCTATAACAGCCATGTTAGAACCCCATTAACATGACACTACAACATTCTATAACAGCCATGTTAGAACCCCATTAACATGACACTACAACATTCTATAACAGCCATGTTAGAACCCCATTGAACATGACACTGACAACATTCTATAACAGCCATGTTAGAACCCCATTAACATGACACTAGAACATTCTATAACAGCCATGTTAGAACACCATTAACATGACACTACAACATTCTATAACCCCATTAACATGACACTACAACATTCTATAGCAGCCATGTTAGAACCCCATTAACATGACACTACAACATTCTATAGCAGCCATGTTAGAACCCCATTAACATGACACTACAACATTCTATAGCAGCCATGTTAGAACCCCATTAACATGACACTATAACCCCAAACATGACACTATAACCCCATTAACATGACACTACAACATTCTATAACAGCCATGTTAGAACCCCATTAACATGACACTACAACATTCTATAACAGCCATGTTAGAACCCCATTAACATGACACTACAACATTCTATAACAGCCATGTTAGAACCCCATTAACATGACACTACAACATTCTATAACAGCCTAGAACCCCATTAACATGACACTACAACATTATATTACAGCCATGTTAGAACCCCATTAACATGACACTACAACATTATATTACAGCCATGTTAGAACCCCATTAACATGACACTACAACATTATATTACAGCCATGTTAGAACCCCATTAACATGACACTACAACATTATATTACAGCCATGTTAGAACCCCATTAACATGACACTACAACATTCTATAACAGTCATTTAAGAACACCATTAACATGACACTACAACATTCTATAGCAGCCATGTTGGAGCCCCATTAACATGACACTACAACATTATATAGCAGCCATGTTAGAACCCCATTAACATGACACTACAACATTCTATAACAGCCATGTTAGAACCCCATTAACATGACACTAGAACATTCTATAACAGCCATGTTAGAACACCATTAACATGACACTACAACATTCTATATCAGCCATGTTAGAACCCCATTAACATGACACTACAACATTCTATAACAGCCATGTTAGAACCCCATTAACATGACACTACAACATTCTATAACAGCCATGTTAGAACCCCATTAACATGACACTACAACATTCTATAACAGCCATGTTAGAACCCCATTAACATGACACTACAACATTCTATAACAGCCATGTTAGAACCCCATTAACATGACACACAACATACAACATTCTATATCAGCCATGTTAGAACCCCATTAACATGACACTACAACATTCTATATCAGCCATGTTAGAACCCCATTAACATGACACTACAACATTCTATAACAGCCATGTTAGAACCCCATTAACATGACACTACAACATTCTATAACCCCATTAACATGACACTACAACATTCTATAGCAGCCAGCCCCATTAACATGACACTGTTTAGAACCCCATTAACATGACACTACAACATTCTATAGCAGCCATGTTAGAACCCCATTAACATGACACTACAACATTCTATAACCCCATTAACATGACACTACAACATTCTATAGCAGCCATGTTAGAACCCCATTAACATGACACTACAACATTCTATAACAGCCATGTTAGAACCCCATTAACATGACACTACAACATTCTATATCAGCCATGTTAGAACCCCATTAACATGACACTAGAACATTCTATAACAGCCTTGTTAGAGCCCCATTAACATGACACTACAACATTATATTACAGCCATGTTAGAACCCCATTAACATGACACTACAACATTATATTACAGCCATGTTAGAACCCCATTAACATGACACTACAACATTCTATAACAGCCATGTTAGAACCCCATTAACATGACACTACAACATTATATTACAGCCATGTTAGAACCCCATTAACATGACACTACAACATTATATTACAGCCATGTTAGAACCCCATTAACATGACACTACAACATTCTATAACAGCCATGTTAGAACCCCATTAACATGACACTACAACATTCTATAGCAGCCATGTTAGAACCCCATTAACATGACACTAGAACATTCTATAACAGCCATGTTAGAACACCATTAACATGACACTACAACATTCTATAACCCCATTAACATGACACTACAACATTCTATAGCAGCCATGTTAGAACCCCATTAACATGACACTACAACATTCTATAGCAGCCATGTTAGAACCCCATTAACATGACACTACAACATTCTATAGCAGCCATGTTAGAACCCCATTAACATGACACTACAACATTCTATAACCCCATTAACATGACAGCCATGTTAGAACCCCATTAACATGACACTACAACATTCTATAACAGCCATGTTAGAACCCCATTAACATGACACTACAACATTCTATAACAGCCATGTTAGAACCCCATTAACATGACACTACAACATTATATAACAGCCATGTTAGAACCCCATTAACATGACACTACAACATTATATTACAGCCATGTTAGAACCCCATTAACATGACACTACAACATTATATTACAGCCATGTTAGAACCCCATTAACATGACACTACAACATTATATAGCCATGTTAGAACCCCATTAACATGACACTACAACATTCTATAACAGCCATGTTAGAACCCCATTAACATGACACTACAACATTATATAGCAGCCATGTTAGAACCCCATTAACATGACACTAGAACATTCTATAACAGCCATGTTAGAACCCCATTAACATGACACTACAACATTCTATAACAGCCATGTTAGAACCCCATTAACATGACACTACAACATTCTATAACAGCCATGTTAGAACCCCATTAACATGACACTACAACATTCTATAGCAGCCATGTTAGAACCCCATTAACATGACACTACAACATTCTATAACAGCCATGTTAGAACCCCATTAACATGACACTACAACATTCTATAACAGCCATGTTAGAACCCCATTAACATGACACTACAACATTCTATTACAGCCATGTTAGAACCCCATTAACATGACACTACAACATTCTATAACAGCCATGTTAGAACCCCATTAACATGACACTACAACATTCTATACAGCCATGTTAGAACCCCATTAACATGACACTACAACATTCTATAACAGCCATGTTAGAACCCCATTAACATGACACTACAACATTATATTACAGCCATGTTAGAACCCCATTAACATGACACTACAACATTATATTACAGCCATGTTAGAACCCCATTAACATGACACTACAACATTCTATAACAGCCATGTTAGAACCCCATTAACATGACACTACAACATTCTATATTAACAGCCATGTTAGAACCCCATTAACATGACACTACAACATTCTATAACAGCCATGTTAGAACCCCATTAACATGACACCATTAACATGACACTACAACATTCTATAACAGCCATGTTAGAACCCCATTAACATGACACTACAACATTCTATAACAGCCATGTTAGAACCCCATTAACATGACACTACAACATTCTATAACAGCCATGTTAGAACCCCATTAACATGACACTACAACATTCTATAACAGCCATGTTAGAACCCCATTAACATGACACTACAACATTCTATAACAGCCATGTTAGAACCCCATTAACATGACACTACAACATTCTATAACAGCCATGTTAGAACCCCATTAACATGACACTACAACATTCTATATCAGCCATGTTAGAACCCCATTAACATGACACTACAACATTCTATAACAGCCATGTTAGAACCCCATTAACATGACACTACAACATTCTATAACCCCATTAACATGACACTACAACATTCTATAGCAGCCATGTTAGAACCCCATTAACATGACACTACAACATTCTATAACAGCCATGTTAGAACCCCATTAACATGACACTACAACATTCTATAGCAGCCATGTTAGAACCCCATTAACATGACACTACAACATTCTATAACAGCCATGTTAGAACCCCATTAACATGACACTACAACATTCTATATCAGCCATGTTAGAACCCCATTAACATGACACTACAACATTCTATAACAGCCATGTTAGAACCCCATTAACATGACACTACAACATTCTATAACAGCCATGTTAGAACCCCATTAACATGACACTACAACATTCTATAACAGCCATGTTAGAACCCCATTAACATGACACTACAACATTCTATATCAGCCACCCCATTAACATGACATTCTATATCAGCCATGTTAGAACCCCATTAACATGACACTAGAACATTCTATAACAGCCATGTTAGAACCCCATTAACATGACACTACAACATTCTATAACAGCCATGTTAGAACCCCATTAACATGACACTACAACATTCTATAACAGCCATGTTAGAACCCCATTAACATGACACTACAACATTCTATAACAGCCATGTTAGAACCCCATTAACATGACACTACAACATTCTATAACAGCCATGTTAGAACCCCATTAACATGACACTACAACATTCTATAACAGCCATGTTAGAACCCCATTAACATGACACTACAACATTATATTACAGCCATGTTAGAACCCCATTAACATGACACTACAACATTATATTACAGCCATGTTAGAACCCCATTAACATGACACTACAACATTCTATAACAGCCATGTTAGAACCCCATTAACATGACACTACAACATTATATAACAGCCATGTTAGAACCCCATTAACATGACACTACAACATTCTATATCAGCCATGTTAGAACCCCATTAACATGACACTACAACATTATATATCAGCCATGTTAGAACCCCAATAACATGACACTACAACATTCTATAACAGCCATGTTAGAACCCCATTAACATGACACTACAACATTATATAACCCCATTAACATGACACTACAACATTATATTACAGCCATGTTAGAACCCCATTAACATGACACTAAAACATTATATTACAGCCATGTTAGAACCCCATTAACATGACACTACAACATTCTATAACAGCCATGTTAGAACCCCATTAACATGACACTAGAACATTCTATAACAGCCATGTTAGAACCCCATTAACATGACACTACAACATTCTATAACAGCCATGTTAGAACCCCATTAACATGACACTACAACATTCTATAGCAGCCATGTTAGAACCCCATTAACATGACACTACAACATTCTATAACAGCCATGTTAGAAACCCATTAACATGACACTACAACATTCTATATCAGCCATGTTAGAACCCCATTAACATGACACTACAACATTCTATAACAGCCATGTTAGAACCCCATTAACATGACACTACAACATTCTATAACAGCCATGTTAGAACCCCATTAACATGACACTACAACATTCTATAACAGCCATGTGAGAACTCCATTAACATAACACTACAACATTCTATTACAGCCATGTTAGAACCCCATTAACATAACACTACAACATTCTATAACAGCCATGTTAGAACCCCATTAACATGACATTACAACATTCTATTACAGCCATGTTAGAACCCCATTAACATGACACTACAACATTCTATTACAGCCATGTTAGAACCCCATTAACATGACACTACAACATTATATTACAGCCATGTTAGAACCCCATTAACATGACACTACAACATTATATTACAGCCATGTTAGAACCCCATTAACATGACACTACAACATTCTATAACAGCCATGTTAGAACCCCATTAACATGACACTACAACATTCTATATCAGCCATGTTAGAACCCCATTAACATGACACTACAACATTCTATAACAGCCATGTTAGAACCCCATTAACATGACACTACAACATTCTATAACAGCCATGTTAGAACCCCATTAACATGACACTATAACATTCTATAACAGCCATGTTAGAACCCCATTAACATGACACTAGAACATTCTATAACAGCCATGTTAGAACCCCATTAACATGACACTACAACATTCTATAACAGCCATGTTAGAACCCCATTAACATGACACTACAACATTATATAGCAGCCATGTTAGAACCCCATTAACATGACACTAGAACATTCTATAACAGCCATGTTAGAACCCCATTAACATGACACTACAACATTATATTACAGCCATGTTAGAACCCCATTAACATGACACTACAACATTCTATAACAGCCATGTTAGAACCCCATTAACATGACACTACAACATTCTATATCAGCCATGTTAGAACCCCATTAACATGACACTACAACATTCTATAACAGCCATGTTAGAACCCCATTAACATGACACTAGAACATTCTATAACAGCCATGTTAGAACCCCATTAACATGACACTACAACATTCTATAACAGCCATGTTAGAACCCCATTAACATGACACTAGAACATTCTATAACAGCCATGTTAGAACCCCATTAACATGACACTACAACATTATATTACAGCCATGTTAGAACCCCATTAACATGACACTACAACATTATATAGCAGCCATGTTAGAACCCCATTAACATGACACTACAACATTCTATAACAGCCATGTTAGAACCCCATTAACATGACACTACAACATTCTATAACAGCCATGTTTAGAACCCCATTAACATGACACTACAACATTCTATAACAGCCATGTTAGAACCCCATTAACATGACACTACAACATTCTATAACAGCCATGTTAGAACCCCATTAACATGACACTACAACATTATATAACAGCCATGTTAGAACCCCATTAACATGACACTACAACATTCTATAACAGCCATGTTAGAACCCCATTAACAGCCATGTTACACTGACAACAACATCTATAACAGCCATGTTAGAACCCCATTAACAGCCATGTTAGCCAACCCCATTAACATGACACTACAACATTCTATATCAGCCATGTTAGAACCCCATTAACATGACACTACAACATTCTATAACAGCCATGTTAGAACCCCATTAACATGACACTACAACATTCTATAACAGCCATGTTAGAACCCCATTAACATGACACTACAACATTCTATAACAGCCATGTTAGAACCCCATTAACATGACACTACAACATTCTATACAGCCATGTTAGAACCCCATTAACATGACACTATAACATTCTATAACAGCCATGTTAGAACCACATTAACATGACATTACAACATTCTATTACAGCCATGTTAGAACCCCATTAACATGACACTACAACATTCTATTACAGCCATGTTAGAACCCCATTAACATGACACTACAACACTATATTACAGCCATGTTAGAACCCCATTAGCATGACACTACAACATTATATTACAGACATGTTAGAACCCCATTAACATGACACTACAACATTCTATAACAGCCATGTTAGAACCCCATTAACATGACACTACAACATTCTATAACAGCCATGTTAGAACCACATTAACATGACACTACAACATTCTATTACAGCAATGTTAGAACCCCATTAACATGACACTACAACATTCTATAACAGCCATGTTAGAAACCCATTAACATGACACTACAACATTCTATATCAGCCATGTTAGAACCCCATTAACATGACACTACAACATTCTATTACAGCAATGTTAGAACCCCATTAACATGACACTATAACATTCTATAACAGCCATGTTAGAACCACATTAACATGACACTACAACATTATATTACAGCCATGTTAGAACCCCATTAGCATGACACTACAACATTATATTACAGCCATGTTAGAACCCCATTAACATGACACTACAACATTCTATAACAGCCATGTTAGAACCCCATTAACATGACACTACAACATTCTATAACAGCCATGTTAGAACCCCATTAACATGACACTACAACATTCTATACACTACAGCCATGTTAGAACCCCATTAACATGACACTACAACATTCTATAACAGCCATGTTAGAACCCCATTAACATGACACTAGAACATTCTATAACAGCCATGTTAGAACCCCATTAACATGACACTAGAACATTCTATACCAGCCATGTTAGAACCCCATTAACATGACAATAGAACATTCTATAACAGCCATGTTAGAACCCCATTAACATGACACTACAACATTCTATAACAGCCATGTTAGAACCCCATTAACATGACACTACAACATTATATAGCAGCCATGTTAGAACCCCATTAACATGACACTAGAAAATTCTATAACAGCCATGTTAGAACCCCATTAACATGACACTACAACATTCTATAACATCCATGTTAGAACCCCATTAACATGACACTACAACATTCTATAACAGCCATGTTAGAACTCAATTAACATGACACTAGAACATTCTATAACAGCCATGTTAGAACCCCATTAACATGACACTACAACATTATATTACAGCCATGTTAGAACCCCATTAACATGACACTACAACATTCTATAACAGCCATGTTAGAACCCCATTAACATGACACTACAACATTCTATAGCAGCCATGTTAGAACCCCATTAACATGACACTACAACATTCTATAACAGCCATGTTAGAACCCCATTAACATGACACTACAACATTCTATATCAGCCATGTTAGAACCCCATTAACATGACACTACAACATTCTATAACAGCCATGTTAGAACCCATTAACATGACACTACAACATTCTATTACAGCCATGTTAGAACCCCATTAACATGACACTACAACATTCTATAACAGCCATGTTAGAACCCCATTAACATAACACTACAACATTCTATTACAGCCATGTTAGAACCCCATTAACATGACACTATAACATTCTATAACAGCCATGTTAGAACCACATTAACATGACATTACAACATTCTATTACAGCCATGTTAGAACCCCATTAACATGACACTACAACATTCTATTACAGCCATGTTAGAACCCCATTAACATGACACTACAACACTATATTACAGCCATGTTAGAACCCCATTAACATGACACTACAACATTATATTACAGCCATGTTAGAACCCCATTAACATGACACTACAACATTCTATAACAGCCATGTTAGAACCCCATTAACATGACACTACAACATTCTATAACAGCCATGTTAGAACCACATTAACATGACAACATTCTATTACAGCAATGTTAGAACCCCATTAACATGACACTATAACATTCTATAACAGCCATGTTAGAACCACATTAACATGACACTACAACATTCTATAACAGCCATGTTAGAACCCCATTAACATGACACTACAACATTCTATTACAGCCATGTTAGAACCCCATTAACATGACACTACAACATTATATTACAGCCATGTTAGAACCCCATTAACATGACACTACAACATTATATTACAGCCATGTTAGAACCCCATTAACATGACACTACAACATTCTATAACAGCCATGTTAGAACCCCATTAACATGACACTACAACATTCTATAACAGCCATGTTAGAACCCCATTAACATGACACTACAACATTCTATAAGCCATGTTAGAACCCCATTAACATGACACTACAACATTCTATAACAGCCATGTTAGAACCCCATTAACATGACACTACAACATTCTATAACAGCCATGTTAGAACCCCATTAACATGACACTACAACATTCTATTACAGCCATGTTAGAACCCCATTAACATGACACTACAACATTATATTACAGCCATGTTAGAACCCCATTAACATGACACTACAACATTCTATAACAGCCATGTTAGAACCCCATTAACATGACACTACAACATTCTATAACAGCCATGTTAGAACCCCATTAACATGACACTACAACATTCTATTACAGCAATGTTAGAACCCCATTAACATGACACTACAACATTCTATAACAGCCATGTTAGAACCCCATTAACATGACACTACAACATTCTATTACAGCCATGTTAGAACCCCATTAACATGACACTACAACATTCTATTACAGCCATGTTAGAACCCCATTAACATGACACTACAACATTATATTACAGCCATGTTAGAACCCCATTAACATGACACTACAACATTATATTACAGCCATGTTAGAACCCCATTAACATGACACTACAACATTCTATAACAGCCATGTTAGAACCCCATTAACATGACACTACAACATTCTATAACAGCCATGTTAGAACCCCCCCATTAACATGACACTACAACATTCTATTACAGCCATGTTAGAACCCCATTAACATGACACTACAACATTCTATAACAGCCATGTTAGAACCCCATTAACATGACACTACAACATTCTATAACAGCCATGTTAGAACCCCATTAACATAACACTACAACATTCTATGACAGCAATGTTAGAACCCCATTAACATGACACTATAACATTCTATAACAGCCATGTTAGAACCCCATTAACATGACACTATAACATTCTATAACAGCCATGTTAGAACCCCATTAACATGACACTACAACATTCTATTACAGCCATGTTAGAACCCCATTAACATGACACTACAACATTATATAACAGCCATGTTAGAACCCCATTAACATGACACTACAACATTATATTACAGACATGTTAGAACCCCATTAACATGACACTACAACATTCTATAACAGCCATGTTAGAACCCCATTAACATGACACTACAACATTCTATAACAGCCATGTTAGAACCACATTAACATGACACTACAACATTCTATTACAGCCATGTTAGAACCCCATTAACATGACACTACAACATTCTATAACAGCCATGTTAGAACCCCATTAACATGACACTAGAACATTCTATAACAGCCATGTTAGAACCCCATTAACATGACACTAGAACATTCTATAACAGCCATGTTAGAACCCCATTAACATGACACTACAACATTATATTACAGCCATGTTAGAACCCCATTAACATGACACTACAACATTATATAGCAGCCATGTTAGAACCCCATTAACATGACACTAGAAAATTCTATAACAGCCATGTTAGAACCCCATTAACATGACACTACAACATTCTATAACAGCCATGTTAGAACCCCATTAACATGACACTACAACATTCTATAACAGCCATGTTAGAACTCAATTAACATGACACTAGAACATTCTATAACAGCCATGTTAGAACCCCATTAACATGACACTACAACATTATATTACAGCCATGTTAGAACCCCATTAACATGACACTACAACATTCTATAACAGCCATGTTAGAACCCCATTAACATGACACTACAACATTCTATAGCAGCCATGTTAGAACCCCATTAACATGACACTACAACATTCTATAACAGCCATGTTAGAGACCCATTAACATGACACTACAACATTCTATATCAGCCATGTTAGAACCCCATTAACATGACACTACAACATTCTATAACAGCCATGTTAGAACTCCATTAACATGACACTACAACATTCTATTACAGCCATGTTAGAACCCCATTAACATGACACTACAACATTCTATAACAGCCATGTTAGAACCCCATTAACATAACACTACAACATTCTATGACAGCAATGTTAGAACCCCATTAACATGACACTATAACATTCTATAACAGCCATGTTAGAACCACATTAACATGACATTACAACATTCTATTACAGCCATGTTAGAACCCCATTAACATGACACTACAACATTCTATTACAGCCATGTTAGAACCCCATTAACATGACACTACAACACTATATTACAGCCATGTTAGAACCCCATTAGCATGACACTACAACATTATATTACAGCCATGTTAGAACCCCATTAACATGACACTACAACATTCTATAACAGCCATGTTAGAACCCCATTAACATGACACTACAACATTCTATAACAGCCATGTTAGAACCCATTAACATGACACTACAACATTCTATTACAGCAATGTTAGAACCCCATTAACATGACACTATAACATTCTATAACAGCCATGTTAGAACCACATTAACATGACATTACAACATTCTATTACAGCCATGTTAGAACCCCATTAACATGACACTACAACATTCTATTACAGCCATGTTAGAACCCCATTAACATGACACTACAACATTATATTACAGCCATGTTAGAACCCCATTAGCATGACACTACAACATTATATTACAGCCATGTTAGAACCCCATTAACATGACACTACAACATTCTATAACAGCCATGTTAGAACCCCATTAACATGACACTACAACATTCTATAACAGCCATGTTAGAACCCCATTAACATGACACTACAACATTATATTACAGCCATGTTAGAACCCCATTAACATGACACTACAACATTCTATAACAGCAATGTTAGAACCCCATTAACATGACACTACAACATTCTATTACAGCCATGTTAGAACCCCATTAACATGACACTACAACATTCTATTACAGCCATGTTAGAACCCCATTAACATGACACTACAACATTCTATAACAGCCATGTTAGAACCCCATTAACATGACACTACAACATTCTATAACAGCCATGTTAGAACCCCATTAACATGACACTACAACATTCTATAACAGCCATGTTAGAACCCCATTAACATGACACTACAACATTCTATTACAGCAATGTTAGAACCCCATTAACATGACACTATAACATTCTATAACAGCCATGTTAGAACCACATTAACATGACACTACAACATTATATTACAGCCATGTTAGAACCCCATTAACATGACACTACAACATTCTATTACAGCCATGTTAGAACCCCATTAACATGACACTACAACATTATATTACAGCCATGTTAGAACCCCATTAACATGACACTACAACATTATATAACAGCCATGTTAGAACCCCATTAACATGACACTACAACATTCTATAACAGCCATGTTAGAACCCCATTAACATGACACTACAACATTCTATAACAGCCATGTTAGAACCCCATTAACATGACACTACAACATTATATTACAGCCATGTTAGAACCCCATTAACATGACACTACAACATTCTATAACAGCCATGTTAGAACCCCATTAACATGACACTACAACATTCTATAGCAGCCATGTTAGAACCCCATTAACATGACACTACAACATTCTATAACAGCCATGTTAGAACCCCATTAACATGACACTACAACATTCTATATCAGCCATGTTAGAACCCCATTAACATGACACTACAACATTCTATAACAGCCATGTTAGAACTCCATTAACATAACACTACAACATTCTATTACAGCCATGTTAGAACCCCATTAACATGACACTACAACATTCTATAACAGCCATGTTAGAACCCCATTAACATAACACTACAACATTCTATTACAGCAATGTTAGAACCCCATTAACATGACACTATAACATTCTATAACAGTCATGTTAGAACCACATTAACATGACATTACAACATTCTATTACAGCCATGTTAGAACCCCATTAACATGACACTACAACATTCTATTACAGCCATGTTAGAACCCCATTAACATGACACTACAACATTCTATTACAGCCATGTTAGAACCCCATTAACATGACACTACAACATTATATTACAGCCATGTTAGAACCCCATTAACATGACACTACAACATTCTATAACAGCCATGTTAGAACCCCATTAACATGACACTACAACATTCTATAACAGCCATGTTAGAACCACATTAACATGACACTACAACATTCTATAACAGCCATGTTAGAACCCCATTAACATGACACTACAACATTCTATAACAGCCATGTTAGAACCCCATTAACATGACACTACAACATTCTATTACAGCCATGTTAGAACCCCATTAACATGACACTACAACATTCTATAACAGCCATGTTAGAACCCCATTAACATGACACTACAACATTCTATAACAGCCATGTTAGAACCCCATTAACATGACACTACAACATTCTATTACAGCAATGTTAGAACCCCATTAACATGACACTATAACATTCTATAACAGCCATGTTAGAACCCCATTAACATGACATTACAGCCACATTAACATGACACTTTCTATAACAGCCATGTTAGAACCCCATTAACATGACACTACAACATTCTATTACAGCCATGTTAGAACCCCATTAACATGACACTACAACATTATATTACAGCCATGTTAGAACCCCATTAGCATGACACTACAACATTATATTACAGCCATGTTAGAACCCCATTAACATGACACTACAACATTCTATAACAGCCATGTTAGAACCCCATTAACATGACACTACAACATTCTATAACAGCCATGTTAGAACCCCATTAACATGACACTACAACATTATATTACAGCCATGTTAGAACCCCATTAACATGACACTACAACATTCTATAACAGCCATGTTAGAACCCCATTAACATGACACTACAACATTCTATTACAGCCATGTTAGAACCCCATTAACATGACACTACAACACTATATTACAGCCATGTTAGAACCCCATTAGCATGACACTACAACATTATATTACAGCCATGTTAGAACCCCATTAACATGACACTACAACATTCTATAACAGCCATGTTAGAACCCCATTAACATGACACTACAACATTCTATAACAGCCATGTTAGAACCACATTAACATGACACTACAACATTCTATTACAGCAATGTTAGAACCCCATTAACATGACACTATAACATTCTATAACAGCCATGTTAGAACCACATTAACATGACATTACAACATTCTATTACAGCCATGTTAGAACCCCATTAACATGACACTACAACATTCTATTACAGCCATGTTAGAACCCCATTAACATGACACTACAACATTATATTACAGCCATGTTAGAACCCCATTAACATGACACTACAACATTATATTACAGCCATGTTAGAACCCCATTAACATGACACTACAACATTCTATAACAGCCATGTTAGAACCCCATTAACATGACACTACAACATTCTATAACAGCCATGTTAGAACCCCATTAACATGACACTACAACATTATATTACAGCCATGTTAGAACCCCATTAACATGACACTACAACATTCTATAACAGCCATGTTAGAACCCCATTAACATGACACTTTCTAGAACCCCCCATTAACATGACACTACAACATTCTATAACAGCCATGTTAGAACCCCATTAACATGACACTACAACATTCTATATCAGCCATGTTAGAACCCCATTAACATGACACTACAACATTCTATAACAGCCATGTTAGAACTCCATTAACATAACACTACAACATTCTATTACAGCCATGTTAGAACCCCATTAACATGACACTACAACATTCTATAACAGCCATGTTAGAACCCCATTAACATAACACTACAACATTCTATTACAGCAATGTTAGAACCCCATTAACATGACACTATAACATTCTATAACAGCCATGTTAGAACCACATTAACATGACATTACAACATTCTATTACAGCCATGTTAGAACCCCATTAACATGACACTACAACATTCTATTACAGCCATGTTAGAACCCCATTAACATGACACTACAACACTATATTACAGCCATGTTAGAACCCCATTAGCATGACACTACAACATTATATTACAGCCATGTTAGAACCCCATTAACATGACACTACAACATTCTATAACAGCCATGTTAGAACCCCATTAACATGACACTACAACATTCTATAACAGCCATGTTAGAACCACATTAACATGACACTACAACATTCTATTACAGCAATGTTAGAACCCCATTAACATGACACTATAACATTCTATAACAGCCATGTTAGAACCACATTAACATGACATTACAACATTCTATTACAGCCATGTTAGAACCCCATTAACATGACACTACAACATTCTATTACAGCCATGTTAGAACCCCATTAACATGACACTACAACATTATATTACAGCCATGTTAGAACCCCATTAGCATGACACTACAACATTATATTACAGCCATGTTAGAACCCCATTAACATGACACTACAACATTCTATAACAGCCATGTTAGAACCCCATTAACATGACACTACAACATTCTATAACAGCCATGTTAGAACCACATTAACATGACACTACAACATTCTATATCAGCCATGTTAGAACCCCATTAACATGACACTACAACATTCTATAACAGCCATGTTAGAACCCCATTAACATGACACTACAACATTATATTACAGCCATGTTAGAACCCCATTAACATGACACTACAACATTCTATATCAGCCATGTTAGAACCCCATTAACATGACACTAGAACATTCTATAACAGCCATGTTAGAACCCCACTAACATGACACTACAACATTCTATAACAGCCATGTTAGAACCCCATTGGCATCATAACACAACGTTATGCATCATGTCTTAGGGTAACGTGAGGGGAATTAAGCCTCATTCAGGATAGCTAGCAGAGGGAAGGGATTTATTTTCCAAATTATATACCGTCTATACATACCACGTATTTATACTGACACTGTTCAGTCTAATACAGTGGAAGTCGGAAGTTTACATACACCTTAGCCAAATACATTTCAACTCAGCTTTTCACAATTCCTGACATTTAATCTGAGTAAAACATTCCCATATCTTAGGTCAGTTAGGATCACCACTTTATTTTAAGAATGTGAAATGTCAGAATAATAGTAGAGAGAATGATTTATTTCAGCTTTTATTTCTTTCATCACATTCCCAGTGGGTCAGAAGTTTACATACACTCAATTGGTATTTGTTAGCATTGCCTTTAAATTATTTAACTTGGGTCAAACGTTTCGGGTAGCCTTCCACAAGCTTCCCACAATAAGTCGGGTGAATTTTTGCCCATTCCTCCTGACAGAACCAGTGTAACTGAGTCAGGTTTGTAGGCCTCCTTGCTCGCACATGCTTTTTCAGTTCTGCCCACACATTTTCTATAGGATTGAGGTCAGGGCTTTGTGATGGCCACTCCAATACCTCGACTTTGTTGTCCTTAAGCCATTTTGCCACAACTTTGGAAGTATGGTTGTGGTCATTGTACATTTGGAAGACCCATTTGCGACCAAGCTTTAACTTCCCGACTGATGTCTTGAGATGTTGCTTCAATATATCCACATAATTTTCCTACCTCATCTATTAGGTGAAGTACACCAGTCCCTCCTGCAGCAAAGCACCCCCACAACATGATGCTGCCACCCCGGTGCTTCGCGGTTGGGATGGTGTTCTTTGGCTTGCAAGCATCCCCCTATTTCCTCCAAACATAACAATAGTCATGATGGCCAAACAGTTCTATTTTTGTTCAGTTTGGCTCGGCTCAGTTTGGCCCTATGGTGTAAATTAGGCATAAGGTGTGAAGTTACTCACAGTTAAGGCGGGGGTAAACAGAGTTAGGGTTAAATCAGGGTACAGACTCAGTAGCGGGGTAAACAGAGTTAGGGTTAAATCAGGGTACAGACTCAGTACTCACAGTTGAAGGCGGGGTCTATGTTGTTCCTGGCCAATAGACTGTTGACAGTGATCTGATAGATGATGTGGAAGAGCAGGAAGCTGAGACTGCTGAAGCACAGGGACATGAGCAGGCGCCCCGTGTGGCCTGGAGGAGAAGGAGATCAGACTTTGGCCCTGTATGTGACTTCTATTACTGACATTCACCATATGAGACTTTAATAAACACTATATTCTCCCAGGCATGGATTTAAAAGGGACCGACTAATATAAAGAATAGGGTGGACATGCCCTCCAGCCCTCCAACCCTCCAGCCCTCCAACCCTACTACAGCACACTGCAGCGCACTACAGCACACTGCAGCACACTACAGCACACTACAGCACACTACAGCACACTGCAGCACACTGCAGCACACTACAGCACACTACAGCATACTGCAGCACACTATAGCACACTACAGTATACTGCAGCACACTACAGCACACTACAGCATACTACAGCATACTACAGTGCACTACAGCACACTGCAGCACACTATAGCACACTACAGTATACTGCAGCACACTACAGCACACTGCAGGACACTACAGCATACTGCAGGACACTATAGCACACTGCAGCACACTACAGCATACTGCAGCACACTATAGCACACTACAGTATACTGCAGCACACTACAGCACACTACAGCACACTGCAGGACACTACAGCATACTGCAGGACACTATAGCACACTGCAGCACACCACAGCATACTGCAGCACACTATAGCACACTACAGCATACTACAGCATACTACAGCACACTACAGCACACTACAGCACACTATAGCACACTACTATTAGTCCATCCCTTTTAAGGGGGCCCTCGGAGTGTGGTGTCAGGAAAATAACCTCACACTCAACGTCAACAAAACTAAGGAGATGATTGTGGACTTCAGGAAACAGCAGAGGGAACACCCCCCTATCCACATCGATGGAACAGTAGTGGAGAGGGTAGCAAGTTTTAAGTTCCTCGGCATACACATCACAGACAAACTGAACTGGTCCACTCACACAGACAGCATCGTGAAGAAGGCGCAGCAGCGCCTCTTCAACCTCAGGAGGCTGAAGAAATTTGGCTTGTCACCAAAAGCACTCACAAACTTCTACAGATGCACAATCGAGAGCATCCTGGCGGGCTGTATCACCGCCTGGTACGGCAACTGCTCCGCCCTCAACCGTAAGGCTCTCCAGAGGGTAGTGAGGTCTGCACAACGCATCACCGGGGGCAAACTACCTGCCCTCCAGGACACCTACACCACCCGATGTTACAGGAAGGCCATAAAGATCATCAAGGACATCAACCACCAGAGCCACTGCCTGTTCACCCCGCTATCATCCAGAAGGCGAGGTCAGTACAGGTGCATCAAAGCTGGGACCGAGAGACTGAAAAACATCTTCTATCTCAAGGCCATCAGACTGTTAAACAGCCACCACTAACATTGAGTGGCCGCTGCCAACACACTGACACTGACTCAACTCCAGCCACTTTAATAATGGGAATTGATGGGAAATTATGTAAATATATCACTAGCCACTTTAAACAATGCTACCTTATATAATGTTACTTAACCTACATTATTCATCTCATATGCATACGTATATACTGTACCCTATATCAGCGACTGCATCCTTATGTAATACATGTATCACTAGCCACTTTAACTATGCCACTTTGTTTACATACTCATCTCATATGTATATACTGTACTCGATACCATCTACTGTATCTTGCCTATGCTGCTCTGTACCATCACTCATTCATATATCCTTATGTACATATTCTTTATCCCCTTACACTGTGTATAAGACAGTAGTTTTGGAATTGTTAGTTAGATTACTTGTTGGTTATTACTGCATTGTCGGAACTAGAAGCACAAGCATTTCGCTACGCTCGCATTAACATCTGCTAACCATGTGTATGTGACAAATAAAAAATTTGATTTCATTTGATTTGATTTACAGCACACTACAGCACACTGCAGCACACTATAGCATACTGCAGCATACTACAGCACACTACAGCACACTATAGCACACTGCAGCACACTACAGCACACTACAGCACACTGCAGCACACTATAGCATACTGCAGCATACTACAGCACACTACAGCATACTACAGCACACTACAGCACACTACAGCACACTGCAGCACACTATAGCATACTGCAGCATACTACAGCACACTACAGCACACTACAGCACACTACAGCACACTGCAGCACACTACAGCACACTACAGCACACTGCAGCATACTACAACATACTACAGCATACTATAGTATACTTCAACATACTAGATCATACTAGTATAACAAATACAATGCTTTTTAAATTAAATTGTTGAGTGGGAGAGAGTGAACGAGTTCAGTCAGTGTGGAGAAGTGGGGAGAAGAGGAGAGAGAGAAAGAGGGAGAGAGAGAAGGGAGGCAGAGAGAGATGGGGGGGGACAGTGAGAGAGAAATAAAATGCTCCACACATTTCCAGGGTTTTATTACAGACCTACAGGGATTTGAAATAATTGTTAGTTGTTATGATGCCTGAGTAACAGGAACAGTGTATGGAGGAAATAGTAACAGGAACAGTGTAGGGAGGTGAAATAGTAACAGGAACAGTGTAGGGAGGTGAGTCAGTAACAGGAACAGTGTAGGGAGGTGAGTCAGTAACAGGAACAGTGTAGGGAGGTGAGTCAGTAACAGGAACAGTATAGGGAGGTGAGTCAGTAACAGGAACAGTGTAGAGAGGTGAGTCAGTAACAGTGTAGGGAGGTGAGTCAGTAACAGGAACAGTGTAGGGAGGTGAGTCAGTAACAGGAACAGTGTACGGAGGTGCGTCAGTAACAGGAACAGTGTAGGGAGGTGAGTCAGTAACAGTGTAGGGAGGTGAGTCAGTAACAGGAACAGTGTAGGGAGGTGAGTCAGTAACAGGAACAGTGTAGGGAGGTGAGTCAGTAACAGGAACAGTATAGGGAGGTGAGTCAGTAACAGGAACAGTGTAGGGAGGTGAGTCAGTAACAGTGTAGGGAGGTGAGTCAGTAACAGTGTAGGGAGGTGAGTCAGTAACAGGAACAGTGTATGGGAGGTTAGTCAGTGAATCATGTTAGCATGGTGAGTTACATGAAGACTTGCGTTAGCCATTAGCTCCCTGAATTGATGTCTAGGCTTTAGCTCTGCAGGCTAACAAAGACTTCTGACAAGCAGGGGAGCTGGGATCAAACCCAACCCAGTCAGTCACAGCACCAATAAGAGATGCATTTTATGATATCTTACGTTAGGCCCTGCGATAAACTAGTGTCCTGTCCAGGGGGTGTACTGTACATCACGCTGTCTCACTACAGAAACAGGAGATAGACTAGTGTCCTGTCCAGGGGGTGTACTGTACATCAAGCTGTCTCACTACAGAAACAGGAGATAGACTAGTGTCCTGTCCAGGGGGTGTACTGGTACATCACGCTGTCTCACTACAGAAACAGGAGATAGACTAGTGTCCTGTCCAGGGGGTGTACTGTAGATCAAGCTGTCTCACTGCAGAAATAGTAGATAGACTGGTGTCCTGTCCAGGGGGTGTACTGTACATCAGAAACAGGAGATAGACTAGTGTCCTGTCCAGGGGGTGTACTGTACATCAAGCTGTGTCACTGCAGAAACAGGAGATAGACTGGTGTCCTGTCCAGGGGGTGTACTGTACATCAAGCTGTCTCACTACAGAAACAGGATATAGACTGGTGTCCTGTCCAGGGGGTGTACTGTACATCAAGCTGTCTCACTACAGAAACAGGATATAGACTAGTGTCCTGTCCAGGGGGTGTACTGTACATCAAGCTGTCTCACTACAGAAACAGGAGATAGACTAGTGTCCTGTCCAGGGGGTGTACTGTAGATCAAGCTGTCTCACTGCAGAAATAGTAGATAGACTGGTGTCCTGTCCAGGGGGTGTACTGTACATCAGAAACAGGAGATAGACTAGTGTCCTGTCCGGGGGGTGTCCTGGTACATCACGCTGTCTCACTACAGAAACAGGAGATAGACTAGTGTCCTGTCCAGGGGGGTGTACTGTACATCAGAAAAAGGATATAGACTAGTGTCCTGTCCAGGGGGGTGTACTGTACATCAGAAACAGGATATAGACTAGTGTCCTGTCTAGGGGGTGTACTGGTACATCACGCTGTCTCACTACAGAAACAGGAGATAGACTGGTGTCCTGTCTAGGGGGTGTACTGTACATCAAGCTGTCTCACTACAGAAACAGGAGATAGACTAGTGTCCTGTCCAGGGGGTGTACTGTACATCAGAAACAGGATATAGACTAGTGTCCTGTCTAGGGGGTGTACTGGTACATCAGAAACAGGAGATAGACTAGTGTCCTGTCCAGGGGGGTGTACTGTACATCAGAAACAGGAGATAGACTAGTGTCCTGTCCAGGGGGTGTACTGTAGATCAAGCTGTCTCACTGCAGAAATAGTAGATAGACTGGTGTCCTGTCCAGGGGGTGTACTGTACATCAGAAACAGGAGATAGACTAGTGTCCTGTCCGGGGGGTGTCCTGGTACATCACGCTGTCTCACTACAGAAACAGGAGATAGACTAGTGTCCTGTCCAGGGGGGTGTACTGTACATCAGAAACAGGATATAGACTAGTGTCCTGTCCAGGGGGGTGTACTGTACATCAGAAACAGGATATAGACTAGTGTCCTGTCTAGGGGGTGTACTGGTACATCACGCTGTCTCACTACAGAAACAGGAGATAGACTGGTGTCCTGTCTAGGGGGTGTACTGTACATCAAGCTGTCTCACTACAGAAACAGGAGATAGACTAGTGTCCTGTCCAGGGGGTGTACTGTACATCAGAAACAGGATATAGACTAGTGTCCTGTCTAGGGTGTGTACTGGTACATCAGAAACAGGAGATAGACTAGTGTCCTGTCCAGGGGGGTGTACTGTACATCAGAAACAGGAGATAGACTAGTGTCCTGTCCAGGGGGTGTACTGTACATCACGCTGTCTCACTACAGAAACAGGATATAGACTAGTGTCCTGTCTAGGGGGTGTACTGGTACATCAGAAACAGGAGATAGACTAGTGTCCTGTCCAGGGGGGTGTACTGTACATCAGAAACAGGATATAGACTAGTGTCCTGTCCAGGGGGGTGTACTGTACATCAGAAACAGGAGATAGACTAGTGTCCTGTCTAGGGGGTGTCCTGTACATCAGAAACAGGATATAGACTCGTGTCCTGTCCAGGGGGGTGTACTGTACATCAGAAACAGGAGATAGACTAGTGTCCTGTCTAGGGGGGTGTACTGTACATCAGAAACAGGAGATAGACTAGTGTCCTGTCTAGGGGGTGTACTGTACATCAAGCTGTCTCACTACAGAAACAGGAGATAGACTAGTGTCCTGTCTAGGGGGTGTACTGTACATCAAGCTGTCTCACTACAGAAACAGGAGATAGACTAGTGTCCTGTCTAGGGGGTGTACTGTACATCAAGCTGTCTCACTACAGAAACAGGAGATAGACTAGTGTCCTGTCCAGGGGGTGTACTGTACATCAAGCTGTCTCACTACAGAAACAGGAGATAGACTAGTGTCCTGTCCAGGGGGTGTACTGTACATCAGAAACAGGATATAGACTAGTGTCCTGTCTAGGGGGTGTACTGGTACATCAGAAACAGGAGATAGACTAGTGTCCTGTCCAGGGGGGTGTACTGTACATCAGAAACAGGAGATAGACTAGTGTCCTGTCCAGGGGGTGTACTGTACATCACGCTGTCTCACTACAGAAACAGGATATAGACTAGTGTCCTGTCCAGGGGGGTGTACTGTACATCAGAAACAGGATATAGACTAGTGTCCTGTCCAGGGGGGTGTACTGTACATCAGAAACAGGAGATAGACTAGTGTCCTGTCTAGGGGGTGTCCTGTACATCAGAAACAGGATATAGACTAGTGTCCTGTCCAGGGGGGTGTACTGTACATCAGAAACAGGAGATAGACTAGTGTCCTGTCTAGGGGGGTGTACTGTACATCAGAAACAGGAGATAGACTAGTGTCCTGTCTAGGGGGTGTACTGTACATCAGAAACAGGATATAGACTAGTGTCCTGTCTACACATCAGAAACAGGAGATAGACTAGTGTCCTGTCCAGGGGGTGTACTGTACATCAGAAACAGGAGATAGACTGGTGTCCTGTCCAGGGGGTGTACTGTACATCAGAAACAGGAGATAGACTAGTGTCCTGTCCAGGGGGTGTACTGTACATCAAGCTGTCTCACTACAGAAACAGGAGATAGACTAGTGTCCTGTCCAGGGGGTGTACTGTACATCAAGCTGTCTCACTACAGAAACAGGATATAGACTAGTGTCCTGTCTAGGGGGTGTACTGTACATCAAGCTGTCTCACTACAGAAACAGGAGATAGACTAGTGTCCTGTCCAGGGGGTGTACTGTACATCAAGCTGTCTCACTACAGAAACAGGAGATAGACTAGTGTCCTGTCTAGGGGGTGTACTGTAGATCAAGCTGTCTCACTACAGAAACAGGAGATAGACTAGTGTCCTGTCCAGGGGGGTGTACTGTACATCAGAAACAGGATATAGACTAGTGTCCTGTCCAGGGGGTGTACTGTACATCAAGCTGTTTCAATACAGAAACAGGAGATAGACTGGTGTCCTGTCCAGGGGGTGTACTGTACATCAAGCTGTCTCACTACAGAAACAGGAGATAGACTAGTGTCCTGTCTAGGGGGTGTACTGTACATCAAGCTGTCTCACTACAGAAACAGGAGATAGACTAGTGTCCTGTCCAGGGGGTGTACTGTACATCAAGCTGTCTCACTACAGAAACAGGATATAGACTAGTGTCCTGTCTAGGGGGTGTACTGTACATCAGAAACAGGATATAGACTAGTGTCCTGTCTAGGGGGTGTACTGGTACATCAGAAACAGGAGATAGACTAGTGTCCTGTCCAGGGGGGTGTACTGTACATCAAGCTGTCTCACTACAGAAACAGGAGATAGACTAGTGTCCTGTCCAGGGGGTGTACTGTACATCAAGCTGTCTCACTACAGAAACAGGAGATAGACTAGTGTCCTGTCCAGGGGGTGTACTGTACATCAGAAACAGGATATAGACTAGTGTCCTGTCTAACATCAGAAACAGGAGATAGACTAGTGTCCTGTCAGGGGTGTACTGTACATCAGAAACAGGAGATAGACTAGTGTCCTGTCCAGGGGTGTACTGTACATCAGAAACAGGAGATAGACTGGTGTCCTGTCCAGGGTGTACTGTACATCAGAAACAGGAGATAGACTAGTGTCCTGTCAGGGGGTGTACTGTACATCAAGCTGTCTCACTACAGAAACAGGAGATAGACTAGTGTCCTGTCCAGGGGTGTACTGTACATCAAGCTGTCTCACTACAGAAACAGGATATAGACTAGTGTCCTGTCTAGGGGGTGTACTGTACATCAAGCTGTCTCACTACAGAAACAGGAGATAGACTAGTGTCCTGTCCAGGGGTGTACTGTACATCAAGCTGTCTCACTACAGAAACAGGAGATAGACTAGTGTCCTGTCTAGGGGTGTACTGTACATCAAGCTGTCTCACTACAGAAACAGGAGATAGACTAGTGTCCTGTCCAGGGGTACATCAGTGTACCTGTACACATCAAGCTGTCTCAAACAGAAACAGGAGATAGACTAGTGTCCTGTCCAGGGGTGTACTGGTACATCAAGCTGTCTCACTACAGAAACAGGAGATAGACTAGTGTCCTGTCAGGGTGTACTGTACATCAAGCTGTCTCACTACAGAAACAGGATATAGACTAGTGTCCTGTCCAGGGTGTACTGTACATCAAGCTGTCTCACTACAGAAACAGGAGATAGACTAGTGTCCTGTCCAGGGGGTGTACTGTACATCAAGCTGTCTCACTACAGAAACAGGAGATAGACTAGTGTCCTGTCCAGGGGGTGTACTGTACATCAAGCTGTCTCACTACAGAAACAGGAGATAGACTAGTGTCCTGTCAGGGGGTGTACTGTACATCAAGCTGTCTCACTACAGAAACAGGAGATAGACTAGTGTCCTGTCTAGGGGTGTACTGTAGATCAAGCTGTCTCACTACAGAAACAGGAGATAGACTAGTGTCCTGTCCAGGGGGTGTACTCAAGCTGTCTCACTACAGAAACAGGAGATAGACTAGTGTCCTGTCCAGGGGGTGTACTGTACATCAAGCTGTCTCAATACAGAAACAGGAGATAGACTGGTGTCCTGTCCAGGGGGTGTACTGGTACATCAAGCTGTCTCTCTACAGAAACAGGATATAGACTAGTGTCCTGTCCAGGGGGTGTACTGTACATCAAGCTGTCTCACTACAGAAACAGGATATAGACTAGTGTCCTGTCCAGGGGGTGTACTGTACATCAAGCTGTCTCACTACAGAAACAGGAGATAGACTAGTGTCCTGTCCAGGGGGTGTACTGTACATCAAGCTGTCTCACTACAGAAACAGGAGATAGACTAGTGTCCTGTCCAGGGGGTGTACTGTACATCAGGAGATAGACTGTCTCTGTCCAGGGGGTGTACTGTACATCAGAAACAGGAGATAGACTAGTGTCCTGTCCAGGGGGTGTACTGTACATCAAGCTGTCTCACTCAGAAACAGGAGATAGACTAGTGTCCTGTCCAGGGGTGTACTGTACATCAGAAACAGGAGATAGACTAGTGTCCTGTCACATCAGAAACAGGAGATAGACTAGTGTCCTGTCCAGGGGGTGTACTGTACATCAGAAACAGGAGATAGACTAGTGTCCTGTCCAGGGGGTGTACTGTACATCAGAAACAGGAGATAGACTGGTGTCCTGTCCAGGGGGTGTACTGTACATCAGAAACAGGAGATAGACTAGTGTCCTGTCCAGGGGGTGTACTGTACATCAAGCTGTCTCACTACAGAAACAGGAGATAGACTAGTGTCCTGTCCAGGGGGTGTACTGTACATCAAGCTGTCTCACTACAGAAACAGGAGATAGACTAGTGTCCTGTCCAGGGGGTGTACTGTACATCAAGCTGTCTCACTACAGAAACAGGAGATAGACTAGTGTCCTGTCCAGGGGGTGTACTGTACATCAAGCTGTCTCACTACAGAAACAGGAGATAGACTAGTGTCCTGTCCAGGGGGTGTACTGTACATCAAGCTGTCTCACTACAGAAACAGGAGATAGACTAGTGTCCTGTCCAGGGGTGTACTGTACATCAAGCTGTCTCACTACAGAAACAGGAGATAGACTAGTGTCCTGTCCAGGGGTGTACTGTACATCAAGCTGTCTCAAACAGAAACAGAGATAGACTAGTGTCCTGTCCAGGGGGTGTACTGTACATCAAGCTGTCTCAAAGAAACAGGAGATAGACTAGTGTCCTGTCCAGGGGGTGTACTGGTACATCAAGCTGTCTCACTACAGAAACAGGAGATAGACTAGTGTCCTGTCCAGGGGGTGTACTGTACATCAAGCTGTCTCACTACAGAAACAGGAGATAGACTAGTGTCCTGTCCAGGGGTGTACTGTACATCAAGCTGTCTCACTACAGAAACAGGAGATAGACTAGTGTCCTGTCCAGGGGGTGTACTGTACATCAAGCTGTCTCACTACAGAAACAGGAGATAGACTAGTGTCCTGTCCAGGGGGTGTACTGTACATCAAGCTGTCTCACTACAGAAACAGGAGATAGACTAGTGTCCTGTCCAGGGGGTGTACTGTACATCAAGGATATAGACTAGTCTCACTACAGAAACAGGAGATAGACTAGTGTCCTGTCCAGGGGGTGTACTGTACATCAGAAACAGAACACAGGAGATAGACTAGTGTCCTGTCCAGGGGTGTACTGTACATCAAGCTGTCTCACTACAGAAACAGGAGATAGACTAGTGTCCTGTCCAGGGGGTGTACTGTACATCAAGCTGTCTCACTACAGAAACAGGAGATAGACTAGTGTCCTGTCCAGGGGTGTACTGTACATCAAGCTGTCTCATACAGAAACAGGAGATAGACTAGTGTCCTGTCCAGGGGGTGTACTGTACATCAGAAACAGTCTCACTACAGAAACAGGAGATAGACTAGTGTCCTGTCTAGGGGGTGTACTGTACATCAAGCTGTCTCACTCAGAAACAGGAGATAGACTAGTGTCCTGTCCAGGGGTGTACTGTACATCAGAAACAGGAGATAGACTAGTGTCCTGTCTAGGGGTGTACTGGTACATCAAGCTGTCTCACTACAGAAACAGGAGATAGACTAGTGTCCTGTCCAGGGGGTGTACTGTACATCAAGCTGTCTCACTACAGAAACAGGAGATAGACTAGTGTCCTGTCCAGGGGGTGTACTGTACATCAAGCTGTCTCACTACAGAAACAGGAGATAGACTAGTGTCCTGTCCAGGGGGTGTACTGTACATCAAGCTGTCTCACTACAGAAACAGGAGATAGACTAGTGTCCTGTCCAGGGGTGTACTGTACATCAAGCTGTCTCACTACAGAAACAGGAGATAGACTAGTGTCCTGTCCAGGGGTGTACTAGTGTCCTGTCCAGGGGTGTACTGTACATGTCTCATCAGAAACAGGAGATAGACTAGACTAGTGTCCTGTCCAGGGGGGTGTACTGTACATCAAGCTGTCTCAAACAGGAGATAGACTAGTGTCCTGTCCAGGGGGTGTACTGTACATCAGCTGTCTCAACAGAAACAGGAGATAGACTAGTGTCCTGTCCAGGGGGTGTACTGTACATCAGTCTCACTAAGAAACAGGAGATAGACTAGTGTCCTGTCCAGGGGTGTACTGTACATCAGAAACAGGAGATAGACTAGTGTCCTGTCCAGGGGTGTCTCACATCAGAAACAGGAGATAGACTAGTGTCCTGTCCAGGGGTGTACTGTACATCAAGCTGTCTCACTACAGAAACAGGAGATAGACTAGTGTCCTGTCCAGGGGTGTACTGTACATCAAGCTGTCTCACTACAGAAACAGGAGATAGACTAGTGTCCTGTCTAGGGGGTGTACTGTACATCAAGCTGTCTCAAACAGAAACAGGAGATAGACTAGTGTCCTGTCCAGGGGGTGTACTGGTACATCAGCTGTCTCAAAGAAACAGGAGATAGACTAGTGTCCTGTCCAGGGGGTGTCCTGTACATCAAGCTGTCTCACTACAGAAACAGGAGATAGACTAGTGTCCTGTCCAGGGGGGTGTACTGTACATCAGAAACAGGAGATAGACTAGTGTCCTGTCCAGGGGGGTGTACTGTACATCAGAAACAGGAGATAGACTAGTGTCCTGTCCAGGGGGGTGTACTGTACATCAAGCTGTCTCACTACAGAAACAGGAGATAGACTAGTGTCCTGTCCAGGGGGTGTACTGGTACATCAAGCTGTCTCACTACAGAAACAGGAGATAGACTAGTGTCCTGTCCAGGGGTGTACTGTACATCAAGCTGTCTCACTACAGAAACAGGAGATAGACTAGTGTCCTGTCCAGGGGGTGTACTGTACATCAAGCTGTCTCACTACAGAAACAGGAGATAGACTAGTGTCCTGTCCAGGGGGTGTACTGTGTCTCATCAGAAACAGGAGATAGACTAGTGTCCTGTCCAGGGGTGTACTGGTACATCAAGCTGTCTCACTACAGAAACAGGAGATAGACTAGTGTCCTGTCCAGGGGGTGTACTGGTACATCAAGCTGTCTCTCACTGTCCAGGGGGAGTGTACTGTAGAAACAGGATATAGACTAGTGTCCTGTCCAGGGGTGTACTGTACATCAAGCTGTCTCACTACAGAAACAGGAGATAGACTAGTGTCCTGTCCAGGGGGTGTACTGTACATCAAGCTGTCTCACTACAGAAACAGGAGATAGACTAGTGTCCTGTCCAGGGGTGTACTGTACATCAAGCTGTCTCACTACAGAAACAGGAGATAGACTAGTGTCCTGTCCAGGGGGTGTACTGTACATCAAGCTGTCTCACTAAGAAACAGGAGATAGACTAGTGTCCTGTCCAGGGGTGTACTGTACATCAGAACATCAGAAACAGGAGATAGACTAGTGTCCTGTCCAGGGGTGTACTGTACATCAGAAACAGGGGTGTACTGGTACATCAGAAACAGGAGATAGACTAGTGTCCTGTCCAGGGGTGTGGTACTGTCTCACACTACAGAAACAGGAGATAGACTAGTGTCCTGTCCAGGGGTGTACTGTACATCAGAAACAGGAGATAGACTGTGTCTCACTACAGAAACAGGAGATAGACTAGTGTCCTGTCTAGGGGGTGTACTGTACATCAAAACAGGAGATAGACTGTCTGTCAGGGGGTGTACTGTACATCAGAAACAGGAGATAGACTAGTGTCCTGTCCAGGGGTGTACTGTACATCAAGCTGTCTCACACTACAGAAACAGGAGATAGACTAGTGTCCTGTCCAGGGGGTGTACTGTACATCAAGCTGTCTCATCAGAAACAGGAGATAGACTAGTGTCCTGTCTAGGGGGTGTACTGTACATCAAGCTGTCTCAACAGAAACAGGAGATAGACTAGTGTCCTGTCCAGGGGGTGTACTGTACTCAAGTGTCTCACTACAGAAACAGGAGATAGACTAGTGTCCTGTCCAGGGGGTGTACTGTACATCAGAAACAGGATATAGACTGTCTCACTACAGAAACAGGAGATAGACTAGTGTCCTGTCCAGGGGGTGTACTGTACATCAGAAACAGGAGATAGACTAGTGTCCTGTCCAGGGGGTGTACTGTACATCAAGGATATAGACTGTCCTGTCAGGGGGTACTGTACATCAGAAACAGGAGATAGACAGTGTCCTGTCTAGGGGGTGTCCTGTACATCAGAAACAGGATATAGACTAGTGTCCTGTCCAGGGGGTGTACTGTACATCAGAAACAGGAGATAGACTAGTGTCCTGTCTAGGGGGGTGTACTGTACATCAGAAACAGGAGATAGACTAGTGTCCTGTCTAGGGGGTGTACTGTACATCAGAAACAGGATATAGACTAGTGTCCTGTCTAGGGGGGTGTACTGGTACATCAGAAACAGGAGATAGACTAGTGTCCTGTCCAGGGGGTGTACTGTACATCAGAAACAGGAGATGACTCCCTGTCCAGGGGTGTACTGTACATCAGAAACAGGAGATAGACTAGTGTCCTGTCCAGGGGGTGTACTGTACATCAAGCTGTCTCACTACAGAAACAGGAGATAGACTAGTGTCCTGTCCAGGGGGTGTACTGTACATCAAGCTGTCTCACTACAGAAACAGGATATAGACTAGTGTCCTGTCTAGGGGGTGTACTGTACATCAAGCTGTCTCACTACAGAAACAGGAGATAGACTAGTGTCCTGTCCAGGGGGTGTACTGTACATCAAGCTGTCTCACTACAGAAACAGGAGATAGACTAGTGTCCTGTCCAGGGGTGTACTGTAGATCAAGCTGTCTCACTACAGAAACAGGAGATAGACTAGTGTCCTGTCCAGGGGGTGTACTGTACATCAGAAACAGGAGATAGACTAGTGTCCTGTCCAGGGGTGTACTGTACATCAAGCTGTCTCACTACAGAAACAGGAGATAGACTAGTGTCCTGTCCAGGGGTGTCTGTACATCAAGCTGTCTCACTACAGAAACAGGATATAGACTAGTGTCCTGTCTAGGGGGTGTACTGTACATCAAGCTGTCTCACTACAGAAACAGGAGATAGACTAGTGTCCTGTCCAGGGGGTGTACTGTACATCAAGCTGTCTCACTACAGAAACAGGAGATAGACTAGTGTCCTGTCTAGGGGGTGTACTGTAGATCAAGCTGTCTCACTACAGAAACAGGAGATAGACTAGTGTCCTGTCCAGGGGGGTGTACTGTACATCAGAAACAGGATATAGACTAGTGTCCTGTCCAGGGGGTGTACTGTACATCAAGCTGTCTCAATACAGAAACAGGAGATAGACTGGTGTCCTGTCCAGGGGGTGTACTGGTACATCAAGCTGTCTCTCTACAGAAACAGGATATAGACTAGTGTCCTGTCCAGGGGGTGTACTGTACATCAAGCTGTCTCACTACAGAAACAGGATATAGACTAGTGTCCTGTCCAGGAGGTGTACTGTACATCAAGCTGTCTCACTACAGAAACAGGAGATAGACTAGTGTCCTGTCCAGGGGGTGTACTGTACATCACGCTGTCTCACTACAGAAACAGGATATAGACTAGTGTCCTGTCTAGGGGGTGTACTGGTACATCAGAAACAGGAGATAGACTAGTGTCCTGTCCAGGGGGTGTACTGTACATCAGAAACAGGATATAGACTAGTGTCCTGTCCAGGGGGTGTACTGTACATCAGAAACAGGAGATAGACTAGTGTCCTGTCTAGGGGGTGTCCTGTACATCAGAAACAGGATATAGACTCGTGTCCTGTCCAGGGGGGTGTACTGTACATCAGAAACAGGAGATAGACTAGTGTCCTGTCTAGGGGGGTGTACTGTACATCAGAAACAGGAGATAGACTAGTGTCCTGTCTAGGGGGTGTACTGTACATCAAGCTGTCTCACTACAGAAACAGGAGATAGACTAGTGTCCTGTCTAGGGGGTGTACTGTACATCAAGCTGTCTCACTACAGAAACAGGAGATAGACTAGTGTCCTGT
Organism: Oncorhynchus nerka; assembly: GCF_034236695.1. NCBI lineage: Eukaryota > Metazoa > Chordata > Actinopteri > Salmoniformes > Salmonidae > Oncorhynchus > Oncorhynchus nerka. The sequence continues at coordinate 93,525,072 of NC_088415.1, forward strand.
CTAGGGGGTGTACTGTACATCAAGCTGTCTCACTACAGAAACAGGAGATAGACTAGTGTCCTGTCCAGGGGGTGTACTGTACATCAGAAACAGGATATAGACTAGTGTCCTGTCTAGGGGGTGTACTGGTACATCAGAAACAGGAGATAGACTAGTGTCCTGTCCAGGGGGTGTACTGTACATCAGAAACAGGAGATAGACTAGTGTCCTGTCCAGGGGTGTACTGTACATCACGCTGTCTCACTACAGAAACAGGATATAGACTAGTGTCCTGTCCAGGGGTGTACTGTACATCAGAAACAGGATATAGACTAGTGTCCTGTCCAGGGGGGTGTACTGTACATCAGAAACAGGAGATAGACTAGTGTCCTGTCTAGGGGGTGTCCTGTACATCAGAAACAGGATATAGACTAGTGTCCTGTCCAGGGGGGTGTACTGTACATCAGAAACAGGAGATAGACTAGTGTCCTGTCTAGGGGGGTGTACTGTACATCAGAAACAGGAGATAGACTAGTGTCCTGTCTAGGGGGTGTACTGTACATCAGAAACAGGATATAGACTAGTGTCCTGTCTAGGGGGGTGTACTGGTACATCAGAAACAGGAGATAGACTAGTGTCCTGTCCAGGGGGTGTACTGTACATCAGAAACAGGAGATAGACTGGTGTCCTGTCCAGGGGGTGTACTGTACATCAGAAACAGGAGATAGACTAGTGTCCTGTCCAGGGGGTGTACTGTACATCAAGCTGTCTCACTACAGAAACAGGAGATAGACTAGTGTCCTGTCCAGGGGGTGTACTGTACATCAAGCTGTCTCACTACAGAAACAGGATATAGACTAGTGTCCTGTCTAGGGGGTGTACTGTACATCAAGCTGTCTCACTACAGAAACAGGAGATAGACTAGTGTCCTGTCCAGGGGGTGTACTGTACATCAAGCTGTCTCACTACAGAAACAGGAGATAGACTAGTGTCCTGTCCAGGGGGGTGTACTGTACATCAGAAACAGGATATAGACTAGTGTCCTGTCCAGGGGGTGTACTGTACATCAAGCTGTCTCAATACAGAAACAGGAGATAGACTGGTGTCCTGTCCAGGGGGTGTACTGGTACATCAAGCTGTCTCTCTACAGAAACAGGATATAGACTAGTGTCCTGTCCAGGGGGTGTACTGTACATCAAGCTGTCTCACTACAGAAACAGGATATAGACTAGTGTCCTGTCCAGGGGGTGTACTGTACATCAAGCTGTCTCACTACAGAAACAGGAGATAGACTAGTGTCCTGTCCAGGGGGTGTACTGTACATCAAGCTGTCTCACTACAGAAACAGGAGATAGACTAGTGTCCTGTCCAGGGGGTGTACTGTACATCAAGCTGTCTCAATACAGAAACAGGATATAGACTAGTGTCCTGTCCAGGGGGTGTACTGTACATCAAGCTGTCTCAATACAGAAACAGGAGATAGACTGGTGTCCTGTCCAGGGGGTGTACTGTACATCAAGCTGTCTCACTACAGAAACAGGAGATAGACTAGTGTCCTGTCCAGGGGGTGTACTGTACATCAAGCTGTCTCACTACAGAAACAGGATATAGACTAGTGTCCTGTCCAGGGGGTGTACTGTACATCAAGCTGTCTCACTACAGAAACAGGATATAGACTAGTGTCCTGTCCAGGGGGTGTACTGTACATCAAGCTGTCTCACTACAGAAACAGGATATAGACTAGTGTCCTGTCCAGGGGGTGTACTGTACATCAGAAACAGGATATAGACTAGTGTCCTGTCCAGGGGGTGTACTGTACATCAGAAACAGGATATAGACTAGTGTCCTGTCTAGGGGGTGTACTGTACATCAGAAACAGGATATAGACTAGTGTCCTGTCCAGGGGGTGTACTGTACATCAGAAACAGGAGATAGACTAGTGTCCTGTCTAGGGGGTGTACTGTACATCAGAAACAGGATATAGACTGGTGTCCTGTCCAGGGGGTGTACTGTACATCAAGCTGTCTCACTACAGAAACAGGATATAGACTAGTGTCCTGTCCAGGGGGTGTACTGTACATCAGAAACAGGATATAGACTAGTGTCCTGTCCAGGGGGTGTACTGTACATCAGAAA